>NC_040044.1:19898151-19984890 GCF_003713205.1 Coffea eugenioides | reverse complement strand
TTGATTGCTGGAGTAAAGTTCGGTGTTTGTTTGAGTCCCTTGGCACGAAAACTATGAAACTCAAAATCTGCGAATGTGGTCGAAAGATGAGAGACAGTCTGATGTTTTCCTGCGTGCACTTGCATTTCACAGGCCAAAATTTATTCTTTGTTGTTGCACTTCATTCGACACACTCTGGTTTCATGTCTGGGTTTTGTTATTCGAAGAAGGCTAAGTTTTACTTCTGTTGGGGCTGAGAAATCCTTAGGTTTGGTCTGGTTTTAGGGACGGAAGTTTGGGGTTTTTTCTATAGGTTTTAGCTGATGGGTTTGGGAGAGTTCACGGCTGTTGTTTTGCTCGTCTTTGTGCGCAATCTGGGTTGGAGAATTCTAGGAATTGCATAGTTTAAGGCTGGGTCTTGATGATAGGATGCATAGGATGTTGTTTTGGTTCGAGAGATTGACATTCGTTTGATTTTTGTTGGCTGCATATGTCCTGAATCCCATTGTTGGAAGTTGCAAAAAATAGTTGCTGGAAAATGGATTTTAGCTTGCCGAAAGTTCTTATTGCATGATTTGTGTTGGATTGAGTCCTGTGGAAGTATTTGGTAGGCTTGCATTTCCATTTGTGTTCATGTTCATAGCTGTCTTCCTGCGCATATAGAAGCTGAAACTTTGCAGAAATGAACCCATGAATGAGTTCAAACTTGCCAGTTTTCATGGTTTTCTTTGTTTGCATGTTAAAGCTCTGTCTCAAATTTTCCTGAGCTACGTGGGCTGCTAAATGGTTTCAGTTGCAGAATGCTGTCTTCGTGGTTGCTGCATTTTATGCTCGTTTGTTTTGAGTAAATCTGTTGGGGTATCTAAGTG
Organism: Coffea eugenioides; assembly: GCF_003713205.1. Classification (NCBI taxonomy): domain Eukaryota; kingdom Viridiplantae; phylum Streptophyta; class Magnoliopsida; order Gentianales; family Rubiaceae; genus Coffea; species Coffea eugenioides. The sequence goes on along the minus strand of NC_040044.1, from coordinate 19,984,042 downwards.
TTTCATTTGCTTGCTGGAATTGTAGAAAAAAGTTGCGCAAGGTTTGTTTTTTAGTCAGGATCGATTCAAGCTTACTCCTCATATTCCTCTGCTGCATTTTTTTATATGGTTGCACTTTCGAATCCGTTGGGAAACACTCTGAGGTAGGAATGATAAGCATAAGTTAAAGGCTTTGCATTTGTTTCCGGTTCGTCGATTTGACAGACTTTGCTTGGGCTGCCTCACACAGATATGTTTGAGTGAATAACAATGGATTTCTGCAACTTCATACCATTAGGAAAAGCTGTGTTTCTGCTGTTCTTTTGCCGCAGCAACCCACCAAAAAAAAAAACTGGTTTTAGTCATCTGTTTAATAATTAAGCTTTGTGCCTAAATGATCAATGATGAAGTTGCATGCTTCAATCCGAAACTATGAATGTTTTGGTGTTATGCTGCGTGAGTTGAAGCTGCCAGTTTTGCAACAGAGAAAAATTGCAGAAGCAATGAAAACTTCGAATGGCTAGCAGCTCTCGTGTGCATGCATGGAAATGTTCCAAAACAATTGCGCTTTGACCCCCCAAATCTCCCCTTGTTCTACTATGACCCAACCAATTGAATAATCTCCTCCATTTGGTCCTTGGTAGTTTTAATTTTACAACTTCATTGCTTGTTTGCTTCAATTGGCTACTATGCTTTGTTTCAATTGCACTTAAGTCATGACTTTAGGGGCTTTATGATCAAGTGAGCTTTGTATTTGCGCATTTCTTTTAATTTTTCTCAATTAAAGTGGTACCTTGACCCTTTTATTATTTTGAAGCTATTTTCCCTTCATTTGCTTACCATTGAGAGGGAGGTACACTCTATCCTTTATTTTTGACTTTATTTGACCCTACTTGCGTATATGCGTCTTATGTGTGCGATTGCATGACTTTAAGTGTTTATTTCATTTTCACTTTATTTATTTCTTTAGTTGCTTAGTTTTGGCTTTAATTTTAGTTTAATTTTATCATTTGGGAGGCACTCGAATGCCAAAATTGTAATAGCTAGGTTATTGTTTTTATTATTTCGTTTCCCCTTTTAGATTGTAGTAGGCCTTCCACCCCCTAAAAATGTAATAGTTAGGGCCTTAATTGTCTTATGTGTTTTTCATGCTTGGGTGCTATGTGTTTAATCGCTTTCTTAGGTTTTGGCATCTAGATATGCATGCTTATGTGTTATGTGAATTACGTGCTCACATGTCTAACTTGCTAATTATGCACATTATTTATATATGTGTATGATGGATGCAATGCACGTAACCGTGGCTAGTCCAATGACTTATCATGGTGTCCCTCGAAACTCTTGCAATAAGTCAATGTTGTGAGAAGCGTAGATGTGGCTAGTCCAACGCTAGCCTTAGGAGCCCCTCGTGGCGTTAGAATCATGATTGCAGCATCTCGTGCATATTTTCACTTTTTAGGGCCTTTTATCATTTTTGTATGATGTTCTATTTATATTCCCTATTCCCTCATTCCCCTATCTATATATGCCCCTTTGTATATTACATAACATTAGACTTGCATTTCATTTTTAGATTTATGATTAGGGTAGTGCATTTGCTTGATTAGATTAGGGAAAACCCCTTGGATATGGGATATGGACGAGTTTGGCTTTTCTAACCTTAGCACGCTCGTATTCCCTCTATTAAAGGGAAAATTAAGTCACGAACATTAGTCCCCCGTACCCGTCTTGCTTGCATTCCTCTAGGGTTCATGCATTTCATTTATCCACTATCACATGCACTTTTACTTTATATTCTATCCCTTTTTCCACATTTTCACTTCACACGACTTTAATTTTGCACGTTTTCACTCTGTCACTTACACTTTATATACTATCACGTGCACACACGCACTTCATACTATCACTTTACTCAACTTACCTTGTACATCCATTTGCACACTTCCACTTACACACTATTGTTTTTTATTACTTTTTCACTTCACACAAACTCACATTTTCACATTGCCTGCATTCATTCCACTCATTTTTACGTCATTTGCTTTATTCGTGGCCTCTCCAAGGAGTCATTATTGGGCATCACAACTAATGTGATTGGTACCATTCGAGTTTTGAAGAGAAATTTTGCCCCCCGATGCCCCCTAGGTCTAGGGTTTGCATTCATATAGTACATCCAAATGTGATAAATTCTTTGGTTAAAACAAGAAAATCTTTGACTAAATCGCGCAACTAGCCTTGGCTAGGTCGAAGGGGTGCCTTGGATTTCTATCCTTGCCTTCCCCTTCGTCAAATGTGACTCCCGAACCTTTCCTTTGATTTTCGTAGACTAGGAGTCGTTTAAAAGGGGTTTTTCCTACTTTTTCCTTTGAAAACTCATTTTAGGTGACTTGGTACACCTTAACTCTATACCAAGTGGCGACTCCGATTTTTATTCCAAAAACCCTTTTTAAACTATATTTTGGGTCAAATCGTCGCATTTTCAAGTCCCATTGAGACCCATATTTTTCTTCATTTTTCTTTTAAATCAAAAATCCTTTTTCAAATAAAAAACCAATCCAAAATTCACTTTTCAACCAATTATTTATTATTTATTTATTTTTCTTGTAAAAAATGGGGCGCGACAGAATTGCAAACCAAATTTCAAACTTAACTAAGTTTGAATATCACTTTATATATCAACCTTCTTCAATATGATCAACTTTCAACCAATCTCTTGTATACAAATGAAGGATCACTTCCTTCTTGCCTCAAGTCTCACTCAATCAAACAAGGAAGTTTTACAATCGCACGGATAACCCTCACAAAGCTACACTATTGAAGAAATTGAATCGCACTTGAAAAGCTAAAAAGAGATGACACAACTAAGAGTACAAATCTTCTTTTTGGAGTATTCATACACTTGAATCACTCAAGATCTGATGTAAACTTAATGTGTAAAAGTTGTTTTGAAGAGTTGACTAATCCCAATTTATAGGGGACCAAAAAATTCTTTAATTAATGTTGTCAACGGATAGAAGGCAACTGGAAGGTCATCTAGCCGTTGGTAGTGTCGGACGTCCGGTACTCTGATTTTATGCGTCCGAACGAAGACAATGAGTTCAAGATGATTTCTTGCAATTCTTAGGACGTCCGGTCCCTCCACAGTATACGTCCGAAAGTAAACTTGCAAATCCTTCTTCATTTCTTTCGGACGTCCGATGCTCCAGTGTTTTGAGTCCGAAGTACAGCAATGTTTGTCGGACGTCCGGTATAGAGGTATTGTGTGTCCGAACGAGGTCAATGATCATAGATGTTTTGACACATTACCTTCGGACGTCCGAGTGTGAGTTCTTCATGCGTCCGAAGTTACTCAATGGTTGTCGGCCGTCCGTTATGGTTCTTTTGTGCGTCTGACAGTAATTTGTCAAACCTTGATCCAGTTTTGGTTTCAGGTCTTTGATCTGGTTTTTGTTCCAAATCCTGAAATGAACTCTTCAAAGAATATTAGTAGCATCCAATTGTTTTGTAATCATCAAAAGTTATGAACTGAGATATACAATCTCCCCCTTTTTTATGATGACAAAACATTGGATGGATAAAAAAGAATTCAACTCCCCCTTAACTCGACTCCCCCTTCCTTATAGATTCCATGACCGGAGTGTTCGTAACTCCCCCTCATTTATACTATCCATGTCCATTTTCTCTCCCTTTTTGTCATCATAAAGCAGCCATACCAGCATTCAATAGACATTATCAATTTGACAAACTAGAACAATATATGAACATTATCAGCAAATGATAAAAGCATCCATTCATAGAAGAAAAACATCAGTTAACAGAATAACATCAGTTTTACAGACCAAAAGAGGATTATGATCCTCAATTCATAGCAGAAGTTTTTCAATGCAAAAGATGAACTATTGTCCTAATGATGAAATGCAAAGTCCTAGTAGTGCTTAGATGGTGATTTTCAATGATCCAGGCCTTCTCCTGGTTAGACAAAACTGTTCAGGATCCACTTGGTCTTCATCCTCAGTGTCCTCATCATCATCTTCAGTTGTCTCCACAGTTACAGGAGCCTTGCCTTTATCTTTGGGCTGAGAGCTGGAAGCATGTGCCTCTGGAGTGGCTTCAGTACCAGGAGTATGCTCTGTAGGCTGAGGTCTTGGCTCTTTTTTATGAGCACTTTCATTGAATTCAGGGATTGGAGGCACGAGGAGATTCCTTTTTTCAATGAAGATGGACTGCTGGGAAGGAGACATGGTCATCATGAGACCATCTTCAATGACCAGAACATGTTGTTTGAGGTCCTCGAGCAAGGAGATGACCTCAGAATTGGAAGAGAATGACTTACTAGCTGATTTTCTAGGGTGGATGGTGAATGGAGAGACATACATGGACTGATCACGAGGAGTCATAGGAGTGACAGGGGTTTCGTGAAGATTTTTTCTCCTAGTTTCTGCCACAGTTTCCTTATAACACCAATGGCCCTCAAAAAATTTCAGATTCTTTCTTTCAAAATACGCTTGTGAGAAAACTGTTGAGGCACTGTCTTTGGGTGATTTTTCAGTAAAAGGAATTTTAAAATGGGCAAAGATAGGAGTCAGAAATTTTCCATAAGAGAGTTTCCTACAACTATCAGTGCTAATCTTGAGCAGAAATTTGCACATCACAAACCCAAAGTCAATTCTGATTTTTTCAACAAAACAGTAAAAGAGATAAAGCTCCATTTTGTTCGCATCAATTCTGTGGCCATCAGTGGGCACCAACAGATTTGAAATGATGGTAAAAATTATCAAGTTTTGAGGACTAAGATCTTCTAATCTTGCCTCAGCAGGAGTGTTGAAATGTAATCGAAAATAGATCATGAGTTTAGCAATGTGAAAATGATGATAGGCAGAGGGATATTCTTCATATGAAAAGAAATTTGCAACTTTTCCTTTAAAATCAGATTCAATACTTGTTTTTAGAATGGAATTCACAATGTCAGGAGTTAACGTGATGTCTACAGAGTTGACCCTAGAGATGAGTTCAGTGTGTGAGTTACCCTTTCTGAGATTTGCAAAGAACTGATAAAAGCATATCAGGGTAAAAAGTATTGGGGATGGACAGAAGATGAAACCATTTTTGGAACTCAAAGAGCTTAATGATAGGTTCGAGGTCAAGCTTATGAAATTCAGGAGGAGAAATGGTCCTTTGAGTGATGAAACCCTTTTGTGAGACCAACTCAAATCTGTCTCTGGCCTCATCATCAATGAATTTTGGCAGAGGAGAAGGTTCCATAGCAGGCTGAGTCACTGGTTCCTTTCCAGACCGTTTCCTTTTTGCAGTTTGCTTGGCAGATAACTCAGTATTCTGAACCTCAGGCCTTGTCCGTGGAGATTTTCTGGTAGATGGCTCAGGGGTGTGCTGAACCTCAGCATTTTTCTCTGCATTTGATTGAGGAGTGCTTCCCTTTTAGGCAGATCTTTTTCTTTTCCCAGGTGATTTCGAGACAGTCACTTCAGCATGGGTGGGTTCCTCCATTTCTTCTGCATTCCTACCACCTAGATTTTCTTCAGAGTGATGCTCTTCCATCTGCTCATCAGATGGCTCAACAGTTGGAGCATCGCGCTTCCTTTGAGCAGTTTGCTTTACCTTTCCACCTCTGTTTGCAGTTTTCTTTTTGGATGCTTTGGTAGAGGGTTCCACAATTTCAATATCCTCATCCCTAAGTCTAAAAGAGCGTCGGACCCCCGCAGAACCACCTCTAATCCTAACTATGATGTAATGTAGTTGGATGTTGATGTAGGGAGTGGTGCAAAGTGTATAAGATAGATGAAGAGTGCAATATGAATTAATGGTGATGCACGAACCAACCACAATAAGTCTGATTTGAAAACTTAGGGTTTCTGATATAAATTAGGGAAATGTGAGGCAGTTGAAAGTTGGAAGAGGTTTTTATGTTCAGACAACGGGCAATAGGGGTGTAATGGTGTCGATTGAATCAATTTCTTGGAACTTGATTAGAGGAGAGAGTAATTTGAATTTTGAACTTTGAGAGAGAACTGAAGGGTTGTGTCCGAGACAAAGAAAGTTAATGAACTTAATGAGGTAGGTGGCTTCCTTATATGAAGCAATTTTTGAGTGTCGGATGGCCGAACGAAGTGACGCGTCCGACGCAATCGTTCGAACCAGAATTTTCCAGAAAAGAATGAAGAACACTGTCAGACGTCCGTTTTAATCTATCGGACGTCCGATAAGAAGTGACCAAAGAGAAACTTAGAGAATTTTTTCTGAGATGCCCAGTTTTGTTCTCAGATACACAAATTGATCCAGTGGAAGGGCTTTTGTGAGGATATCAGCAATTTGATCTTTAGAACAAATATATTGAACACAAATTTCACCCTTGTGGACAAGATCGCGAATGAAGTGATGCTTAATGTCTATATGCTTTGTCCTAGAATGTTGAATGGGATTTTTGTCAAATTAATGGCACTAGTGTTATCACAAAACATAGGTACGGAATTATACACTAAACCAAAATCATTCAAAGTATTTTTCATCCACAACAATTGAGCACAGCAAGCACCAGCAGCAACATAGCTTCTTCTATAACCAGAGTTCTATGATTATAAACTCTAAAGCCTTTCTTGTTTTCACAATATCCCAAGAAGATCCCCTCATCAGATTTTTTATCAAACTTACCAAGATGCTCCTTGATGTTCAGAATGAAGCATTTGCAACCAAAAACTTTAAAGTAACCAACTACAGGTTTTTTATCAAACAACGGCTCATATGAAGTTTTGTTCAAGATTGGTCTTAAGATAACTCTGTTCATGGTATAGCATGCAGTGTTTATAGTTTCAACCCAAAAGTACTTTGGTAAATTGCATTCACTAAGCATGGTTCTAGCAGCTTCTTGAAGAGTTCTATTTTTCCTTTCAACTACTCCATTTTGCTGAGGTACTCTAGCAATAGAAAACTCATGTGTAATGCCATTGTTGTCACAAAATTCTGGAAATCCACAAAAATGAAATTCTGTGCCATTGTCACTTCTTATTTTTATGATTTTTAAACCAATCAGATTTTGAACCTTGGCAAACAGGGAAATAAAGTTTTTGAAAGCATCATCTTTATGTGCAAGAAACATCACCCAAGTGTATCTAGAATAGTCATCAACAATAACAAAACAGAATCTCTTGCCACCAAGGCTTGTGGTTTGAGTTGGACCAAAAAGATCAAGATGTAGGAGTTCTAAGGGCTTTGAGGTAGAAACACATTTTTTTGGTTTAAAAGGTACCTTGACTTGTTTTCCAAATTGGCAAGCATCACATATGCGATCTTTACAAAAATTGAGTTTTGGAAGTCCTCTAACCAGGTCATTTTTGAAAATTTCTTTTAGCAACTCCATATTGAAGTGACAAAGCCTTCTATGCCACAACCAGGGATCCTCATTTGCTACTTTGAGACAACTAACGCTGGAAGCATCAACTTTTTCAAGAATCACCACATAAATGTCATTAACTCTTTTTCCTTTGAAAACAATGTTGAACTTTGAGTCAAGAATGTAGACACCAAATTTTTTATTTTTAACTTTATTTGTTTAATTAATTTTTAATTTTTGCTTTATTTGTTTCAATTCTAGGGTTTTTATTTTATTTTATTTTGTTCTAGTTCATTTTATTTTATTATTTATTTTTGTCTTCATACTAAATAAATAAATAAAAAAAAAGAAAAGCCGGGCATGCAGCATTACAGAAGCATGAAGAAATATCAGTCATCAGGATTTTCCACGGGGATTTTTTTTTTGCTGGTTTTTTCTTTCTCCCAATGGTCATCGGAGGGCTCATGTTTTTGGTAAAAACCAACTCTTCATCCTCACCTTTGAGGTGAGGGTTTAGGGGGCATGGGTTCCTATAAAAACAGTCGCAGCCAAGAAAGGAGGTGGGGTTTGGAGTGAGCTAAGAGTGAGGTTTTTTTTGGACGGCAAAAGAAAGAAACCAGAAAGAGGGGAGTGACGGCTAGGGGTTGAGAGAATAGAGTGAACAGCGGCTGAGGAAACTAAGCGAGAGAGAGAGCTACAAGGGGGGACTGAGAGAATACGACGGCTGGGCTTGATAGGAAAAAGAGGCGGCCGAGTTTGATAGAAGGGAGGACGGCTGACGAAGTGGGGAAAAAAGAGGGCGGCTAGGGTTTGAGGGAATCGAGAGAAAAGAACGAGGGGAGAGAATGAGGAGGAGGGAGAGTTTGGACGAGAGAGCAAGGAAGTGACGGCGGAAAAAAGAAAAACAGACGGGCAAGAAAACTAGAAAGAAAAATGAGAGGAGGAGAAAGAGTCTTCGTCGGAGTTTTGGGTGAAGAGGGAACCAAGGAAAAACAAAAGAGAGAAAGAAGAGAAAAGCTTCGGCAGCAGGGAAGGAAATCAGAAAATGAAAAGGAGGGGTTTCATAACGGCTGGAGTTTGAAGGAATAGTCTGGACAGCTTTGAGAAAAGCCGAGAGGGAAAAGAATCTGGGGCGACTGAGGTCGGGAACAACGAAAGAGAGTCTCTGAGCAAGGAGGAGAGGAGGCCTGGTGCTACTTTCCCAAGGAGCAAAGCGACTGTTGGAATCGTTAACCTTCACTACCGCCATTATTTTAGCCCTCCATTGCAATCAGCAGATCTTCGCCAAGGTATTTCAGTCACAAACTCATGCCAAGTTTGGATTTTTTCTGTTGTTAATGTTTGATTTATGGTTGATGAACGCATGGGCAATAGTTTAGGGGTCCTCGGTAGTGGTTTTATGATGAATCTGAGATGCTTTGATTAACTTTATGGCTGATCTTTGTGATAAGTAAGCCCAACAAATTGTAGATTTTCTCTCTGTTATTAGATTTGCATGACCCCTTGATCTGTTTTGGTTTATCTTAAGATGTTTTTATTCTGCTTGGTTTCTGTAAGCAATAAAAGGGTTAAGGGATATGTGGGTTTTTGGGTAAGAATGATGTTGCTGGTTCTGGTCATATGAACATAAATGCATGGGATAAGTTGTGAAGTTCGTAGCGGCACTTTGTTGCGGCAGTGGCAAATCATCTCCTGTTTGTTTGAGCTCTCGGCTGAATAGCCATTGGAATGTTGGATGACCCCCTGGCTTGGGTTTAGATTTCCTTGGGCTAAGCATGGCGTATAGAGTCTGCTGCAATAAGCTTGAAAACTGATGACTCATTGCAGCAAGCTTTCTTTTCTGTTGCAGTGATTTTCCTTGTAAAATTTGCATGAAAAGTTTAGAATCCGTGGCTAGGTTGGATGATTGAAGTCATTTGTGTTTGTTGTTCAGCTTAAGATTTCTGATGTTGTGTTAAGACCTCATACGAATGAAGTTCGTATTTTGAGTCCAGAACTGGTAGAAATCTTCATCAAGAATTGGAGGCTTGTAAACTTTTATCATTCTGCATTCATCTTTCCACTTGCATGCATTCGGATGGCAAGTCTATGGAAGCTTGTGGATGAAAATTGCAGCATGTTTCCTCTGGTTTGCTGGAATGGTGTAGAAAAGAAAGTTCTTTAAGAACTTGCTTAATTTCTTTCTACGTTTACGTTTGGTGGATGAAGCAGATAGTTGGATCGCGGTTAGTTCCATGTCTGTATGCTTAGATGGATTGGTTTTGCTCAAATTTTGGAAACACGAATTGCAGCAGGTTTCATTTTTCTAGATTGCAGAAGTTTTTTCTCATATTGTTTTGCATGAAGCTGCGTTAGCTTTCATGTCTTTGATTCCCGTAACAACCCACAAGCTGGATTTTCTTACCTTGTGTGCATGCCGAATCTTGTGTCAATAATGGTTGTAGAGAATTTGATGAGGTTTGGGTATTTGTTTGTAAATTTTACCATTTCTCTGGTTTGTTCACAAGCTGCAAATTTTGCAGCAGAAAACGATAGAAGCAAAGAAAGCGTCAGTTTGCTAAAAGCTTTCATTTGCATGCATGAATAATTTCTAAAAATTACACTTTGGCCCCCCCAGTCTCCCCTTGTTTCACTATGGCCCAAGCAATTGAAAAATTAATCAAATTGATCCCTTAAACTTTCTTTTTCTTTTCAATTGGATCCTAATTTAGGTGAATATGGGTTGTTTAGGCATTTCGAGGCTTTTGATGATTCAATTTCGTATTTACGTAATTATTCGTGATGCCTTGACCTTTTCTTTTATTTTGGAGGGTAAATAAGTAATTTCACTCCGATAGGGCCCCACTCAAGGAAGGTACACTCTATCCCTCATTTCTTACTTTATCTGACCCTACGTGCCCTATGTGACTTTACGTGTTTTATTACGTGTCTCTTGAATGTTTATTTATTTATTTGTTTGCTTTATTGGTTTTAGTTTTGTATATTTATTTTAGTTCAATTTTGATCATTTGAAAGGCATTTAAATGCCAAGTTGTAATAGTTAGGTTTATTTTATTTATTTTCATTTCCCCTTGTTAGATTGTAGTAGGCCCCCCTCGAATGTAATAGTTAGGGTTTTATTCGCTTTCTTTTCGCTTGTGTGATTTGCATGCTTACGTGCTATGTGTTACCGCTTTCTTAGGGCCTTGCATCTAGATATCATGATTATGTGTTATGTGTTTATGTGATATTATGTGTTTACATGTTTTTATTACATTTCACATGATTAGTTAGTTACATTTTACATGCTTTTATTACATTTCACTAGTCCAACGCTAGCGAGAAAATAGAAATAAGGGCTAGTCCAACGCTAGACCCTTAGGAGCCCTTCGAGCGTTAGATCATGATTGTGTGATAAAATCACTTCATCTCATGTATGTTTTTTCTACTTTTAGGGTTTTTATCATTTTTGCATGACATTTCCCTTGTATATATATATATCCCTTACCTCATGCTCCCCTTATATGTATAGCCCTTATCCCATATTTTCCCTTATATGTATATTCCTTACTCCTATGTGTGATACATAACATTATATTTGCATTTCATTTAAGAATTAGAATTAGGATAGTACATTTGTTTGATTAGATTAGGGAATAACCCGTTGAGTATGGGATATGGACGAGTTTGGCCCTCTGCCTTAGCACGCTCGTATTCCCTCTATTAAAGGGAAAATTGAGTCACGAACATTAGTCCCCCGCACCCGTTATGATGCATCCCTTTAGGTCATGTATATTTGTACATACTTTTATTTTCATATTTTTTTTTTAGTCTCATATTTTTGCACAATTCGTGACTTCTTCGAAATAATCACTTTGGGCATCGCAAGTAATGCGATTTGCATCAATTAAAATTCGAAGAGATATTTTGACCCCTCGATACCCTCCTAGGTCTAGGGCTTGCATTCATGTAGTCCATCCAAATGTGATAAATTTTTAGGTTAAGAATAAGAAAATCTTTGACTAAATCGCGCAACTAGCCTTGGTTAGGTTGAAAGGGTGCCTTGGATTCTTATCCTTGCCTTCCCTTTCTTCAAATATGACTCCCGAATCTTTTTCTCTAATTTTCGTAGATTTTGAGTCGTTTAAAAAGGATTTTCTACTGTTTTTTCTTTAAAGATTCATTTTTTAGGTGACTTGGTACACCTTAACTCTATACCAAGTGGCGACTCCATTTTTCATTCGAAAAACCCTTTTTAAACTATAATTTGGGCCCAAATCGTCGCACTTTCAAACCCCATTTAGGCCCTTTTCCTTTATTCATGTTCTAAAAAAACAAAACTTATTCTTTCCAAAAAAATCAAAAATCCATTTTCTAAACTCTTTATTTATTTTTTTAAAAAATGGGGCGCTACAGCTGGCGACTCCACTAGGGACTTAGAGAGTCCGAGCAAATTTGATTTAGTCAATCTTTTTCTTCTTTTAACTTTCTCATATATCGCATTTGGATGTTTAGGGTTGCATTCTTCTTTTCCTTTTGCCCTTTTTCTCTTTTTAGGGATTTTGCATTTATCACGCATATAATCGCTCTTCGCACACTATGTATGTGATGAATGGATGGTTCATTTATTTGTTTACTTTTACTTGTTTCGCGATTGCATTTTGGGATGGGGGATAGTTACCCTAGAACTTTCGACCGCATCTAATGGTATAATCTCTCCCCTCAATAAGAAAGCACTTCATACGTGCATGCATAGTCTTATTTACCCTATTTTTTTCTTTTTCGTGGGCGTTTCCCATACCTCCTTGTAGGATTAGGATCGATTGCCTTGGGTAGGCGGATGGTGTGCTCTGCGCCCATAACGCTACCTAAGGGATCACTCGAGCCACCGATCAAAGGCCCTGGGAGTGATGACCCTTCGCCTTTAGGTCTGAAGGCTTGGGAGCCGAAGCCTTATCGAGTCTAGATGCATTAGTGAACCAAACCTCATGCATCCATAATAGAATTGCCTAGGGTAGAGTTGACCTTATCCTGAATTAGGGACACTAGGCACGAGGGGAGGGATTCCAATCCTCTTTCCTTATTTTTGCTTTCTATATTTATTATTTGATTGCCACAACATGTTATGTGTTGAACTAACTTTCTTTGTTTCTTGTCTTTTGCATTCACAAACGCTAGGAATTAAGAGATCTGGCATGATCCACTTTTAGAACTTACCCTCTTAGATAGTGTAGACACCAAATTTTTAATGTCACGATTTTAGTTTTTAAACTTTTAGCATTTGTTTTTATTTTAGTTTTTACTTTTCGCATTAGTTTGGTCCTTTTAACTGTTTTGTTTTTTTATTTATTTATTTTATTTTATTTTATTTTGTTATTTTATTATTATTATTGTAAGACTTTAGCCTAAAAGTTGTCAAAAAGGAGAAAGTTTCATAAAAAAGGGGATAAGTTTCATTTCTTTTAGTGTTATTAATCGGAGAAGAAAATCATCAATCAAAAGATTTTTATTATTAAGATTAGCAATTTTGTTTTATTTCTTAGTATTTGTTTATCTTAGTCGTGTTTACTTAATTTGTTGATTGGTTCATTTGGAAAAAAAAGGAAAAAAAAAGAAAAAGAAAAAAGAGAAAAAATGATGAAAATGAAAAATTGCAACTTTGCTGCTTATTATTTCTAGTTTATTTATTTTCATCCGATGTTAATTAAATTGTTGGTTTCTTTTTACTTAATTTTATTATCATTTTGTTAAATTACTTTTCAAAAAAAAAAATAAAAGGAAAGCCGCACATGCATGCGACATGAAGATACTTATCATTTTCATGGATTTTGTCGGATGAATCGGAGGGCCAAGGGAGAAGGCTTACGATGAGATGATTTCTAGCCATTGAATGGAGGGTTTTGGGGCTGCTAGCTGGATATAAAAAGGAAGAGGAACCGCAGTCGAAGGAGGTTTTTGGAATTGACGGCTGAGTGAAAAGGCTGAGGAAGAGAAAAACTGAAAAAGCCAGAAAGAGCGAAAATGAGGAGAGATGGAAATCTGAAAAAATAGAAACCAGAGAGGGGAGACCGAGAGAGAGGAAGAAAGCGAGGAAAGAAAAGAGGAACGGGAAAGTAAGAGCATTGGAAGGCTAAGGAAGAAAATAGAAACTCAACGAGAAGGGAGGTGATAGAGAATCTGGAGAGCAATCGCAGCAAAAAGGGGAAACCTTTTTCAGCTTCGTTTGGCCCGCGTCAAGGATCCACTGTTCCTCCATCCAGGTGCTGCTTTGCGATTCAAAGAAGCAAAGGTAACCTTTCATTCTCGTTTCTTTCGGTCACAAATCCTCAGCCTTTCACCTGGATGTTAAAAGATTTGTTTGTTGCAAAGTTGTCGTCAGCCTTCGTCCTTCATATTCTTATTACTCTTTGTGTATCTTGGAGAAATGATGGATCCGTGTCATGTCTGGTGATGAAGCTGTAAGCTTTCAGTTGGTTTCAGTTGGTTTCGTTGGTGAGGCGTTAGATTTAGGGTCTCCTACAACAAGTTTCAAAATCTCAGTTTTGTTTCCACCTTACGGGTAGACCCCTTTGTGTTTTTATGTATTACAGAGGTTTGTGGACTGTTTGATGTTTTTGTTGTTGTTGGCTGATTCATTGAGATGCCATGAAGATGATTTTTGCATTGATTGATGCTTCCTGGCTTGAACTCCTGCATTGCTGGTTTTTGGTATTGCGGGGGTTGAATTCTTGGTTTGAATTCTGCAACAAAATCTTGTGTTTAGTTTATGATTGATAGTTAAAGTCTTGATCTTTGGGGAATTCATTGGCATAATGAAATGGCTGGAAAGTTGGTGCTCGTCCAATAAATATGGGTCATGTTCAGAATCTATGCAAAATTTGCTGGTTTGCATTTCCATTGGCTGATGCGTCTCCTCTTGCTGCATTTTGTGCCTGGATGTGGTGGTTAGGTCTTATGGGGGCTAGATGTTTATGCTTGGGGATGTTATCATAATGGGTTTGAAGCTTGGCATTTTGGTTTGCATGTTAGAGTAGTCGAATTTGTTGAGCATTGGCATGCAAACATATCCAAGCCGAAGTAGAAAAACTGCCGCATTCATTCTCATGCTTGGCTGCATTCATTTCTTCTCGTAACAGCCCACAAAACTGGGTTTCATCACCTTGTTTGCATACTTAATCTTGTGTCAATGAAGCATGAGCCCTGCTTAAAACAAACTGTTGCAATCTTGCTGGGTTGCTAAGAAAAACTGCAACTAATTTGACTGCTAAAGACTTCATCGAGTTGCCGAAATTTTTCTGTTGCATAAAGTCTTTGATACTTGCACCTCCACATTTCGGTCCTCCTTATTTTCCTTGTTTGCATTCTACTAGCGACGTCCTAAGCCTCTTAAGTCTGTTTAGGGCTTCACTCTCTGTTGCTGCATTAAACCGTGAGTTCCATGTTAGTTGGAACCATTTTTCATTTCTGCTGCTTCACGGTTTGCAGCTCCTGAAATCCGCAGCTGATAAAGCTATTACAGAGCAATTCAAAAGCTCCAGTCATTTGCATTAGTTAGTTGTAAGGCCCAAAGACAACCTAAGAGGGGGGGTGAATTAGGTTGATTAAAATCTTAATCAGATTTATGCAATTTTTGCTTAATAAAAATTTACCTTCTTTTCTAGAAATGATCAATCAAGTAGATTAGAAGAAGAGAGCAATATTGATTCGAAAAACAAGTATAGATAAGCAATGAGAATTTTATTAAACAAAAAAGAATAAGATAGAATATCAAACCGATTGTCTACCAAGCTTTCCTCAAACTTGAAGACCAATCACTTGGTTGAGCAACTTCTCTTTGATGAAAGATGATCAACTAGATGTACAATGGAGGGAGCACTTCCTCCTTGCCCTAAGCCTCACTTAGTCAAGCTAAGAAGTTTTACAATCACTCAGATAACCCTCTACAATGCTACACTAATGAAACTTTCAACCACAAGAGAAATGCTCACAGAAATTCACACCACTTAGAGAACAAATCTAGCTTTGGAGACTATTTTCTAGCTAAAATATCTCTTGAGATCTTGTAAACAAAGTGTGCAAAAGTGCCTCTCTGATCCAGAATCGTTTGTATTTGAAGGGAACCAAAAATGGGCTTCATTAATACTTCCAACGGATAGAAGGCATATGAAGAGTCAGCTAGCCGTTGGGGCTGTCGGACGTCCGACGACTTAGTCATCGTCCGAACCCATCGTCCGAAAAACAGTCAAGTTGTTGTTCGGACGTCCGATGGAATTTTATCGTCCGAGTTTCAGTGTCCGAACGTCGTCCAGAGAGTTATCAAATCTTCGAGGAATTTTTAGGACGTCCGATGAGATTGATGTGCGTCCGAAGCATGCGTCCGATCCTTCAGGACGTCCGATACTTCCTTACGAGCGTCCGACAGAGTCTTGGCTGAGAGTCATCAAAACTTTGTGGAATTTTTAGGACGTCCGACACGATCGATGTGCTTCCGACAGAAAATCCTTCCTGATGTTCTTCATCCTTTCGGACGTCCGACAGATTCCATTGGACGTCCGACATGGGTGTCCTGTTTTTGCTTCTCCTTTTGGTTGATTTTCATTTCATGACATATTCGTACCTGATTCTTTGATAGGCAAAAAATACTTATATTTGAAGAGAGTTAGATAAATATTTCAAAGTCCTTTGTGATCATCAAAACCAAGAATAACATTAGTATTGAAGCTTGCTATTTGGTTTGTATTTGCGTCATCATGTTAGTTTCCATTTCTCCAAGTTTACGAAGAAAATGTTGCTGTTTGTTATTTTTTTGCTCGCCTGCTGTTTTCTTTATGCTGGTTCCATAAGCTGCTAAGAGGTTTGCATTCTTGTGATTGCATTCTGTTTGCTTGTTTGGGATGTTAAAATTCTGTGTTTTGTTACTTGGAATAAAAGCTTTGATGTTTGGATGAGATTAGTTGTTTTGGGATGGAAAGGAGATTGTATTCAAGTGATCCGAAATGCAGTTGCAGAAAGAAATTGCGTGCAAAATGAGGGAAGCTTCTTCTACGTAGTTTGCATGCAAATCAAAAAAGAAAAGTTGCTTTTAACCCCTTAATTTCTATTTAATGTTACTATGGCCCAATTAGTTGAATAATCCAATCAATTTTGTCATTCTAGAATCTTAATTGCTCTTGGTATGCTTTGATATGATTTTGGGTAAAACGCTTAGTGAGTTTTAGGATGAATTTTGAGGTTCAATAAGTTTTGATAGATTTTTAGCTTGGATTTGTGTTTTAATCCCATTTTGGATAATTTTGATGTTTAATTTGAACAAATAGATTTCCATTCATCTTTTATGAAGTTATAGCATTTGATTTTAATAGGTCTCATCTTAAGCCATCAATTTTAGTATTTTATTTTAGACCCTTTCAAAATTTTTCTTTTTATTTTAATTATTTTAATTAAGTCCCTCTTGCTTTAGTTTCTTGTATATGGTTGGTTTGTTTATGTAAATACTTTAGTTGACTCCACTTAGTGTTTAACTTTCATTTTTCATATTTAATTTTTATTTCATGTAATTATTTGATAATTAAAGTGGTACCTTGACCTTTTTATTCTTTTGGAGGGTAAATTAGTAATTTCGCCTCATTAGGGACACCATTTCAAGGGAGGTACACGTTAACCCTTTTATTTGCACTTTATTTGACCCTATGTGATCCAACGTGCTAAGTGAGAATTGCATGTCTACTCTGCTTTGCTTGCTTTTCCTTAATACCTTTCATTTGTTTCATTTACTTTTGCTTTTTTATTAAGTCTCTCTTTTATTTATTTATGGGGTATGTGTGCACCTCTTGGCTTGTAATACATAGGGCCTGGTGAGCATTTTTGTCCATTTTTCCCCTTCCCCTTTTGTTTTAGTTAGCAAATGTAATAAATTCATTAGATTGATTGCTTGCTTTTGTTGCTACGTGTTAATTTGCTTTATTAGGCTCTTGCATTTAGTCAAGCATGCTAAGTGTTATGTGCTACGTGTTTCTAGGTGATTGGCATGTCTACTTGCTTTCTATAGTCATAGATGAATGTAATGAATGAATGCACGTCACCACACTAGTCCAACGCTAGTTGTGGCTCATTGTCCCGTTTTCCACTAGTCCAACGCTAGTAAGAATTCATAGATATGGGCTAGTCCAACGCTAGACCCTTAGGGATTTCCCTCGCTAGTTCATACTTGCATGTTTCACTACATTTCATGCATTTTTCTTAGTTTTCTAGCATTTGGCATGATCCTCCAATCCCTTCCCTTTCATTTTAGGTTTTTGCATCTTCATGCTAGTTATAGGGTGCATTTGCTTGAGAGTCCCCTTTAGATAAGGGAAACGAGCGAGTGTGGTTACAAAATAGCCTTAGCACGCTAGTTCTTCCTTCTAATCAAAGGGAAAATTAAAGTCACGAAGTTAGGAGTCATTCCCGTACCCGACTTGATGCATTCCTATAGGTTCATACACTTTCATTCTCATCATGTCACTCCCTCGCCCTCTTATCCACATTTTCTCACTACTTATATCCTTCTCAATACACATGCCATGTTCACACATTTTTCTTCTTGTCACTTGTTTTTCTACCTCACAAATTGCACCCAATTGCACTTATATGTATCTACTATCATATTTTCATCCATTTGCACACAAACACCTTTATTTCCCCAATTTGCACACATGCACTTGTCTTACATTCGCACACATGCACGTTTTCTTACATTTTCACACTTGCACTCATATTTGAGTCTTCATTTGCATCATTCGCGACCTCTATGAGGACTTTCCTTATTGGCCACCACAACTCATGTGGTTGGGACCAAAAGCCTCGTAAGAGACATTTTAGATTTAGGATTGCATTTCTCTTCCATTAGTCATATCCAACATGCAACGCATATTTTGGGTAGAAGAATTAGGAAAAGAAGGGTTAAGTCACGCAACTAGCTTTGGCTAGGGTAAGGGAGTGCCTTAGGCTTTGCCTTTGCCTTCTCCCTTATCAAATGTGACCCCCGATCCCTCGCTTTGGTTACGTAGACCTAAAAGTTCTTTAAAAGGGGTTTGTTTACTTTGCTTTCTAAAAATCACTTTTTGGGTGACTTGGTACACCCTAACTCTATACCAAGTGGCGACTCCATTTTCCATGCAAAAAACCCTTTTTGAACTCTGTTTGGCCAAATCGTCGCATTTTCAAGTCACACGGCTTTTTATTTTCATTTTTACACACATTCACATACATGTTCCACACACTACTCACACACTATCAAAAGGTGGGGCGCGACAGATAGGTTATTGCATGTTTAATATTCCAATGAATTGCGTTTATAGATTGAAAATTGAACATCATTCTAGGCCTACCCTGGCGTATAAAGGGTCCTTTTAGGTCATGATATCATTTAAATTGTATATTTTATCACTTTAATAAACTGGCATCATGCATAAACCCTAGAGAGGGAATGCCATTTAGGGGATCCCACGTTAGGAATAAACCGCCTTATATCTCGGATACTTAATCCGAAGAGACCTGCATGTTTATATTTTTGTACAATCCAAAAGGGTAGTGCACAAGGTAAGGTAAGATCCGATCCTTTCCATGACCCCATAGTGATTTTTGGTACATTAGAATATGAGTCTCTAACAATCACTTTTTGGCCATTTATCAAAAAGCTAGATAAAAATCCCTTGCTTAAAGGACATTAAGTTGAAGGAATTCACAAATAATTCTTCATTGATTGAGACAATATATCAAGGCCAAATTTTGATTTTAGAAGGGTCATAGACTAATGCATCTCAATAATTTTGAAATCACCAATGGCCGGACAATTCAATCGATCCATTTTGCCAATTCATTCACCTTAGGACAATATAGTCAATTTTGAATAAATCATCAATTTCATTAAATTCATTTGACCAGTTTACCCTTTTTAGGGCGATCCGGTCAATTTTGAATAAATTATCGATTTCATTCAATTCATTTGACCAATTTCTTTTTTTAGGATGATCCGGTCAATTTTGAGTAAATTATTAAATTTCCATTCAATTCGCTTGACCAGTTTCCCCTTTTTAGGGCGATTAGGTCAATTTTGAATAAATTCTCAATTTCATTCAATTTATTTGACCAGTTTACCCTTTTTAGGGTGATCCGGTCAATTTTGAATAAAATTCTCAATTTCATTCAATTCATTTGATCAAGTTCCTTTTTTAGGATGATCCGGTCAATTTTGAGTAAGTTATTAAATTTTATTCAATTCATTTGACCCGTTTACTTTTTAGGGTAATCCGTTCGATTTTGAATAAATTGTCAATGTCATTCAACCCATTTGACCAATTAGGGTTTCAATGTCGAATTTCAAAATTGGGAAACCTAGTCGATTTTGAGAAAACCATCCATTGCATCCAGCCATTTGATCGGTTGGAGTTTTGACCCATGCTTCACTGAGAAAATTTGTCAACGAATTTCAATCTCTCTGATAGGAAGTTCGTCAAGGTCAAACCGGTGCGTTTTTGCAAATTCTTGTATCGGTCAAAGTGATCAATCCATTCAGACGTTGTCCTCATTTTGGCAAATGTCTCTCGTTACTCCAATTGACCAAAATTTTCAAATTATTTTTCACTCAATAAGTTGATCGGATCCATCAGGTATTGTATAGTACCTACCCTAGAGGATTGCATTTTCATGATAGGCCAACCCTTGGCGTAAAAGGGCTCCCCTATAGGACATGTATACCGATTTTATGTTTTTGTTTACTAACTCGGGATATTTTTCTTTTATTTTCTCCCCTCCCCTGCATTCATAAAAATGTTTCAATAAGGTGAAAATATTTTTTTATATCTGATAATAATTTTGATCTAATTATTTGATTCTTGGGCAGACCTTACATTTGAAAACATGAAGAATCTATTTGGAGGCGCTAGGCTAAAGCATCTAAGAGACTTCATAATTGTTAGTTAAAGAGAAAATTTTTGTTTATTTGATTTGTTAATACATTTTTGTTCCAAAAGAAAAGAAGACAAAAAATGTAGATGTGGAGCTCTTTAGAGGTTTTCCTTTTCTCATTTGTATTATAATTGAACAAGAAGTTTTTGTTTCAAATTTTATCAGCAATAAAGTTTTTCATTTAGACAATTATTGTTGTATATACTCATGTACATTTCATTCTTTATTTTTGCTCATTAAAGATTTCATGATGAATTTCAAGAAATAAGACTAAATTGAGATTTTTTTCAACCTCTAGCCTGAGAATTCACAAGTGTATGCTTTCTAATTGCTGCATATACGCTAGCTTGGTGATCCAAGCTATACAATAAGAGTGTTCAAAATTAAAAGAGGCCACTCAAAAGACTCAATGCAATACCTCTTTCTCTTTCACTGTACAATTGATATTTTGCCCACTTCTATTAACCCCAAAATAAAAATCAGTCGCATTGATTGATAAATTGCAAATTGGGGCAACTTTTGCTTGAAAATGTTCACTGTGTCTAATCCGATTCAATCCACATCTAAGTGAAAGAAAAAATGTACATTATTCTTATTTGTTTTGAAAATTTGGAATGATACTTCAAGCATTCGTTTCTCTACCTATACAGATTTTATCATTTGCTCTTCCATTTGAGCCTTTGAAAGAATAATTTCGTTTCAAATAAGATCCTTAATGATCACTACCCTATATTGGAAGATTTTCAAATATCAAAAAGGAAGTGGATTTTCAATGACCATTTCGTTACTTTGGTTATCATGAGATGTAAGAATGATACTTTGGCCATCGTTTCTACAACCTAAACACTATTTATCCCTCGCATCCTCATTTGAGGTAAAATGGGTGGTTCTTTCCAAAAGCACTTACGATCGCACCCCACTTTGGGGAAGGAGATTGGAGAATTTTCCAAAAGGAGAAAAAGCAAAAATGCTAAAATTAAAAGAAAAGAGGGAATCACAAATTGGAGAAATTTGATTCTACTTGGGCTTCAATTTTGGAAAAAAGAGAAGAAAAGAAAAGAAGAAGAAAGAGAAAAGAAAAGGAAGAGTTTTGTCCGGCGGATCACCTATGTTTCACAGATATGGGTGAACAAGGGTCTTCCTCAGTCAGTTAATTCAGATACAAGCAAGAAATTTCCCATTAATGAAAGTTTCCTTTCAGAGTTAGTGTAAGGAACGGAATAAAAGTCAGGCCCTCTTCTTTTCCAATCAAACATTCTATCCCTAGTTATCCCTTTTGAGCCTTCAGAATAAATCATTTCGTTTGGCAACCCCTGAGAATCGCAAACCCCACACTGGGGCAAGATTGAGTTGAAAAGGGAAAAGTCTCAAGAAGTGAAAAGTGATAAAGCAACAAAATCAAAAGAAAAGAGAAAAGAGAACCTCGGTTCAAAAATAGACTGGGGCAAATTTTTGAAAAATTTCAAAGGAATGGCAGAAGGCCGAAGGAAAAATCAAAAGGAAAAAAGAGAAAAGAGAAAAATGAGGAAGGAAAAGAGCCTCAATTGAGAATAAACTGGGGCAAGTTATGATTTAACCCTAAAAAAAGGGTTGATATAATAATGCGATCTCAGATCATTTAAACCACTTTCGAAAATCCGCTTTCAAGCCTTAACTTTTCTAAGCACCCCACCAGACCCCATTATAAAAGCCGAAAGTCCTGACTTCCGTTCTTTGCAATATCTCTGTTAAGAAACTTTCTAATTAATTGGCAAGTGATACGCATATACTGAGGCTAGGAAATTGTTTAGATGTATTTCTGAATTGATTAGCTGTGAAGTTGACATTACTCATCGTCTGAAAATCCGCCAGGGCACTTTGAAAAGAAAAGAAAAGGAAAAAGCAAAAATAAATGCAAAGGAAATGAAAAAAATTTGATGGTGAAGTCCCCGTTAAGTGATGATGAAAGTCACCAAATCTGAGATCTTTGAGTTCAAAATAGGGGCAATTTTGGAAATGCGATCTTCGGTGCAATGTCCTTGAAAGTCTTATTCTTTAACTATCGTTTTCAAACCACATTACAAGCTCATAAAGTCCATCGCTGACTTATCCTTCATGACAACCCAAAGTGAGGATTATGCTCATAAGAAATCCATCAATCATTTGTGATCATAAGGGTATAACCAGTTTTCACATGTTTAGCTATCGTTTCTACCAATATGTTGCAAGCTTATAAAGCTTATATGTTGACTAAATTTTCTTAAGCTTATAGTCCAACGCTAGTAAGAATTCATAGATATGGGCTAGTCCAACGCTAGACCCTTAGGGATTTCCCTCGCTAGTTCATACTTGCATGTTTCACTACATTTCATGCATTTTTCTTAGTTTTCTAGCATTTGGCATGATCCTCCAATCCCTTCCCTTTCATTTTAGGTTTTTGCATCTTCATGCTAGTTATAGGGTGCATTTGCTTGAGAGTCCCCTTTAGATAAGGGAAACGAGCGAGTGTGGTTACAAAATAGCCTTAGCACGCTAGTTCTTCCTTCTAATCAAAGGGAAAATTAAAGTCACGAAGTTAGGAGTCATTCCCGTACCCGACTTGATGCATTCCTATAGGTTCATACACTTTCATTCTCATCATGTCACTCCCTCGCCCTCTTATCCACATTTTCTCACTACTTATATCCTTCTCAATACACATGCCATGTTCACACATTTTTCTTCTTGTCACTTGTTTTTCTACCTCACAAATTGCACCCAATTGCACTTATATGTATCTACTATCATATTTTCATCCATTTGCACACAAACACCTTTATTTCCCCAATTTGCACACATGCACTTGTCTTACATTCGCACACATGCACGTTTTCTTACATTTTCACACTTGCACTCATATTTGAGTCTTCATTTGCATCATTCGCGACCTCTATGAGGACTTTCCTTTTTGGCCACCACAACTCATGTGGTTGGGACCAAAAGCCTCGTAAGAGACATTTTAGATTTAGGATTGCATTTCTCTTCCATTAGTCATATCCAACATGCAACGCATATTTTGGGTAGAAGAATTAGGAAAAGAAGGGTTAAGTCACGCAACTAGCTTTGGCTAGGGTAAGGGAGTGCCTTAGGCTTTGCCTTTGCCTTCTCCCTTATCAAATGTGACCCCCGATCCCTCGCTTTGGTTACGTAGACCTAAAAGTTCTTTAAAAGGGGTTTGTTTACTTTGCTTTCTAAAAATCACTTTTTGGGTGACTTGGTACACCCTAACTCTATACCAAGTGGCGACTCCATTTTCCATGCAAAAAACCCTTTTTGAACTCTGTTTGGCCAAATCGTCGCATTTTCAAGTCACACGGCTTTTTATTTTCATTTTTACACACATTCACATACATGTTCCACACACTACTCACACACTATCAAAAGGTGGGGCGCGACAGATAGGTTATTGCATGTTTAATATTCCAATGAATTGCGTTTATAGATTGAAAATTGAACATCATTCTAGGCCTACCCTGGCGTATAAAGGGTCCTTTTAGGTCATGATATCATTTAAATTGTATATTTTATCACTTTAATAAACTGGCATCATGCATAAACCCTAGAGAGGGAATGCCATTTAGGGGATCCCACGTTAGGAATAAACCGCCTTATATCTCGGATACTTAATCCGAAGAGACCTGCATGTTTATATTTTTGTACAATCCAAAAGGGTAGTGCACAAGGTAAGGTAAGATCCGATCCTTTCCATGACCCCATAGTGATTTTTGGTACATTAGAATATGAGTCTCTAACAATCACTTTTTGGCCATTTATCAAAAAGCTAGATAAAAATCCCTTGCTTAAAGGACATTAAGTTGAAGGAATTCACAAATAATTCTTCATTGATTGAGACAATATATCAAGGCCAAATTTTGATTTTAGAAGGGTCATAGACTAATGCATCTCAATAATTTTGAAATCACCAATGGCCGGACAATTCAATCGATCCATTTTGCCAATTCATTCACCTTAGGACAATATAGTCAATTTTGAATAAATCATCAATTTCATTAAATTCATTTGACCAGTTTACCCTTTTTAGGGCGATCCGGTCAATTTTGAATAAATTATCGATTTCATTCAATTCATTTGACCAATTTCTTTTTTTAGGATGATCCGGTCAATTTTGAGTAAATTATTAAATTTCCATTCAATTCGCTTGACCAGTTTCCCCTTTTTAGGGCGATTAGGTCAATTTTGAATAAATTCTCAATTTCATTCAATTTATTTGACCAGTTTACCCTTTTTAGGGTGATCCGGTCAATTTTGAATAAAATTCTCAATTTCATTCAATTCATTTGATCAAGTTCCTTTTTTAGGATGATCCGGTCAATTTTGAGTAAGTTATTAAATTTTATTCAATTCATTTGACCCGTTTACTTTTTAGGGTAATCCGTTCGATTTTGAATAAATTGTCAATGTCATTCAACCCATTTGACCAATTAGGGTTTCAATGTCGAATTTCAAAATTGGGAAACCTAGTCGATTTTGAGAAAACCATCCATTGCATCCAGCCATTTGATCGGTTGGAGTTTTGACCCATGCTTCACTGAGAAAATTTGTCAACGAATTTCAATCTCTCTGATAGGAAGTTCGTCAAGGTCAAACCGGTGCGTTTTTGCAAATTCTTGTATCGGTCAAAGTGATCAATCCATTCAGACGTTGTCCTCATTTTGGCAAATGTCTCTCGTTACTCCAATTGACCAAAATTTTCAAATTATTTTTCACTCAATAAGTTGATCGGATCCATCAGGTATTGTATAGTACCTACCCTAGAGGATTGCATTTTCATGATAGGCCAACCCTTGGCGTAAAAGGGCTCCCCTATAGGACATGTATACCGATTTTATGTTTTTGTTTACTAACTCGGGATATTTTTCTTTTATTTTCTCCCCTCCCCTGCATTCATAAAAATGTTTCAATAAGGTGAAAATATTTTTTTATATCTGATAATAATTTTGATCTAATTATTTGATTCTTGGGCAGACCTTACATTTGAAAACATGAAGAATCTATTTGGAGGCGCTAGGCTAAAGCATCTAAGAGACTTCATAATTGTTAGTTAAAGAGAAAATTTTTGTTTATTTGATTTGTTAATACATTTTTGTTCCAAAAGAAAAGAAGACAAAAAATGTAGATGTGGAGCTCTTTAGAGGTTTTCCTTTTCTCATTTGTATTATAATTGAACAAGAAGTTTTTGTTTCAAATTTTATCAGCAATAAAGTTTTTCATTTAGACAATTATTGTTGTATATACTCATGTACATTTCATTCTTTATTTTTGCTCATTAAAGATTTCATGATGAATTTCAAGAAATAAGACTAAATTGAGATTTTTTTCAACCTCTAGCCTGAGAATTCACAAGTGTATGCTTTCTAATTGCTGCATATACGCTAGCTTGGTGATCCAAGCTATACAATAAGAGTGTTCAAAATTAAAAGAGGCCACTCAAAAGACTCAATGCAATACCTCTTTCTCTTTCACTGTACAATTGATATTTTGCCCACTTCTATTAACCCCAAAATAAAAATCAGTCGCATTGATTGATAAATTGCAAATTGGGGCAACTTTTGCTTGAAAATGTTCACTGTGTCTAATCCGATTCAATCCACATCTAAGTGAAAGAAAAAATGTACATTATTCTTATTTGTTTTGAAAATTTGGAATGATACTTCAAGCATTCGTTTCTCTACCTATACAGATTTTATCATTTGCTCTTCCATTTGAGCCTTTGAAAGAATAATTTCGTTTCAAATAAGATCCTTAATGATCACTACCCTATATTGGAAGATTTTCAAATATCAAAAAGGAAGTGGATTTTCAATGACCATTTCGTTACTTTGGTTATCATGAGATGTAAGAATGATACTTTGGCCATCGTTTCTACAACCTAAACACTATTTATCCCTCGCATCCTCATTTGAGGTAAAATGGGTGGTTCTTTCCAAAAGCACTTACGATCGCACCCCACTTTGGGGAAGGAGATTGGAGAATTTTCCAAAAGGAGAAAAAGCAAAAATGCTAAAATTAAAAGAAAAGAGGGAATCACAAATTGGAGAAATTTGATTCTACTTGGGCTTCAATTTTGGAAAAAAGAGAAGAAAAGAAAAGAAGAAGAAAGAGAAAAGAAAAGGAAGAGTTTTGTCCGGCGGATCACCTATGTTTCACAGATATGGGTGAACAAGGGTCTTCCTCAGTCAGTTAATTCAGATACAAGCAAGAAATTTCCCATTAATGAAAGTTTCCTTTCAGAGTTAGTGTAAGGAACGGAATAAAAGTCAGGCCCTCTTCTTTTCCAATCAAACATTCTATCCCTAGTTATCCCTTTTGAGCCTTCAGAATAAATCATTTCGTTTGGCAACCCCTGAGAATCGCAAACCCCACACTGGGGCAAGATTGAGTTGAAAAGGGAAAAGTCTCAAGAAGTGAAAAGTGATAAAGCAACAAAATCAAAAGAAAAGAGAAAAGAGAACCTCGGTTCAAAAATAGACTGGGGCAAATTTTTGAAAAATTTCAAAGGAATGGCAGAAGGCCGAAGGAAAAATCAAAAGGAAAAAAGAGAAAAGAGAAAAATGAGGAAGGAAAAGAGCCTCAATTGAGAATAAACTGGGGCAAGTTATGATTTAACCCTAAAAAAAGGGTTGATATAATAATGCGATCTCAGATCATTTAAACCACTTTCGAAAATCCGCTTTCAAGCCTTAACTTTTCTAAGCACCCCACCAGACCCCATCATAAAAGCCGAAAGTCCTGACTTCCGTTCTTTGCAATATCTCTGTTAAGAAACTTTCTAATTAATTGGCAAGTGATACGCATATACTGAGGCTAGGAAATTGTTTAGATGTATTTCTGAATTGATTAGCTGTGAAGTTGACATTACTCATCGTCTGAAAATCCGCCAGGGCACTTTGAAAAGAAAAGAAAAGGAAAAAGCAAAAATAAATGCAAAGGAAATGAAAAAAATTTGATGGTGAAGTCCCCGTTAAGTGATGATGAAAGTCACCAAATCTGAGATCTTTGAGTTCAAAATAGGGGCAATTTTGGAAATGCGATCTTCGGTGCAATGTCCTTGAAAGTCTTATTCTTTAACTATCGTTTTCAAATCACATTACAAGCTCATAAAGTCCATCGCTGACTTATCCTTCATGACAACCCAAAGTGAGGATTATGCTCATAAGAAATCCATCAATCATTTGTGATCATAAGGGTATAACCAGTTTTCACATGTTTAGCTATCGTTTCTACCAATATGTTGCAAGCTTATAAAGCTTATATGTTGACTAAATTTTCTTAAGCTTATAGTCCAACGCTAGTAGGAATTCATAGATATGGGCTAGTCCAACGCTAGACCCTTAGGGATTTCCCTCTCTAGTTCATACTTGCATGTTTCACTACATTTCATGCATTTTTCTTAGTTTTCTAGCATTTGGCATGATCCTCCAATCCCTTCCCTTTCATTTTAGGTTTTTGCATCTTCATGCTAGTTATAGGGTGCATTTGCTTGAGAGTCCCCTTTAGATAAGGGAAACGAGCGAGTGTGGCTACAAAATAGCCTTAGCACGCTAGTTCTTCCTTCTAATCAAAGGGAAAATTAAAGTCACGAAGTTAGGAGTCATTCCCGTACCCGACTTGATGCATTCCTATAGGTTCATACACTTTCATTCTCATCATGTCACTCCCTCACCCTCTTATCCACATTTTCTCACTACTTATATCCTTCTCAATACACATGCCATGTTCACACATTTTTCTTCTTGTCACTTGTTTTTCTACCTCACAAATTGCACCCAATTGCACTTATATGTATCTACTATCATATTTTCATCCATTTGCACACAAACACCTTTATTTCCCCAATTTGCACACATGCACTTGTCTTACATTCGCACACATGCACGTTTTCTTACATTTTCACACTTGCACTCATATTTGAGTCTTCATTTGCATCATTCGCGACCTCTATGAGGACTTTCCTTATTGGCCACCACAACTCATGTGGTTGGGACCAAAAAGCCTCGTAAGAGACATTTTAGATTTAGGATTGCATTTCTTTTTCATATCCATTAGTCATATCCAACATGCAACGCATATTTTGGGTAGAAGAATTAGGAAACGTGGGGCTAAATCGCGCAACTAGCTTTGGCTAAGGTAAGGGAGTACCTTAGGCTTTGCCTTTGCCTTCTCCCTTATCAAATGTGACCCCCGATCCCTTTCTTTGGTTACGTAGAGCTAAAAGTTCTTAAAAAGGGGTTTGTTTACTTTGCTTTTCAAAAAAATTCATTTTTGGGTGACTTGGTACACCCTAACTCTATACCAAGTGGCGACTCCATTTTCCATGCAAAAAAACCCTTTTTGAACTCTGTTTGGCCAAATCGTCGCATTTCCAAGTCCCACGGCCTTTTATTTTCATTTTCACACACATTCACATACATATTCCACACACTACTTTCACACACTCAAAAAGTGGGGCGCGACAGTTGGCGACTCCACTGGGGACTTCCTAAGTGGGTCCAAGCTTTTGATTTGGCTATTCTTTTCCTTTTTCTACCCTTTTTATGCATAGCATTTGGATATTAGGGTTGCATTTTTTTTCATTTTGGGACTTTTTTGCCTCGTGCGCGTATCAAACTATTCCCTCACTCACGTATGTATGATTGGTTGTTTGGATGTATGTTGTACTTGTTTTATCTCGCGCTTTGCATTCCATTTGGGGGGGGGAGTGTGTGTCACCCTTAGATCCTCGCGTTGGTTCTCAACCCCTTCCCTCAAAATAGGGGACACTTCATACGTGCATGTTTATTTACTGTTATCCCATTTTATTTTATTTTCGTGGGCTCTTTCCCACACCGCCTTGTAGGACTAGGAATGGTTTCTCTAGGTATGTGGATGGTGTGCTCTGCGCCCATAGCAGTACCTAGGGGATCGCTCGAGCCACCGACCGAGGGTCTTGGGATTGATGACCCATTCCCTTAGGTCTGAAGGCTTGGGGACCTTTTTAAACCTTATCGAGTCTAGTTGCATTAGTGAACCCCAGTCTCATGCATCCATGTTAGAGTTTTCCTAGGTTAGAGTCAGCCTCACCCTTTTTAAGCACATTAGGCACGAGGGAAGGGGTTCCACCCCTTTTACTTGCTTTTATTGTATCTCTTTTCTTAATTGCTCCCAATATGTTATGTGTACTATCAATTGCACTAACCATTTCTTTGTTTTCTTGGCATGCATTCATGTGCTTTAGCAACAAGAGGCCTCTTGGGCACTCTTTTAGTGGCTTACCCACTAGATAACTCACATGTTTAAATTTCAGTCATTACACTTAATTTTCAATAAGTACATTTCATTTTAGACCTTTTCCCCCGATGCATTATTTATGTCCTTTAGGCCATATTTGTCACATATTTACATCGCTTTAATAAATGGCATCATGCATTAAACCTTAGAAGGAACGCCATTTAGGCAATTCCATGTTAAGGACAAGCCAACCCTATAATCCTATGGGTATTTAACCCTATTTTTGGGATCTGCACGTTTACATTTTGTACCATCCAAAGGGGTAGTGCACAAGGTAAGGTAGGATCCGATCATTTTCATAGAGCAATCTTTGGAATATGAGCGTTTAATAATCACTTTTTGGCCATTTTATCAAATTGGTAAAAATCCCTTGCAAAAAGGACATTAATTTGAAGAAATTCACAAACAATTCCTCGCTATTGAGACGATAAATAAACTGAGGCCAAAATTTGATTTTAGAAGGCTCATAGACTAATGCATCAAGCCATTCAGTCCATTGGATCATTTGATTATCAATTGCATCCAGTCCATTTTAGGGCAATCTAGTCGATTTTTGAATAAGATCACCAATTTCGTTCAATTCATTTGATTAGTTTACCCATTCTTAGGTCAACTCAATCAATTTTGAATAAATTCAAATCATCAGATTTGTTCAATTTCATTTAACCAGTTTACCCTTTTTTGGGGGTGGTTTAGTCAATTTTCCGATCCATTTGACCAGTTTACCTATTTTTAGGGCAATTCGGTCGATTTTGAATAAATCATCATTTCACTCGATCTGTTTGATCAATTGACTTCATTCAATTCATTTGATTAGTTTAATTCATTTTTAGGGTTATCCATTCAATTTTGAATAAATAATCAAATTTCATTCAATGCATTTGGCAATTTTACCCTTTTTTAAGGTGATTCGGTCAATTTTTGAATAAATCATCAATTTCATCCAACCCAGTCAACTAATTAGGGTTTTAATGTCAAATTTCAAATTAAGAAACCTAGTTATTTTTAAGAAAATCACCCGTTGCATTTGATTTGGATGCATTAGGGTTTTGATCTGTGTTAGGAAATTTCAAATTTCTTCAAGAATAAGTTCGTCAAAGTTAAATTCTTGGGCCAATCAAAACCAGTCATTCATTCGGAGTTGTCCTCATTTTGTTGGAGAGCTCCCGCCGTTCAATTGATCCAAAATTTCCAAATCACTTTCTAATCAGATGCCAATAAGTTGATCGGATCCATCAGGTATGGTATCGTGCCTACCTCAGAGGATTACATCATTCTAGGCCTACCCTTGGCACAAAAAGGGCCCCCCGATAGGACATGCATCCGAATTTTTGGAACATCTACTAACTCTTGTCTTTTTCTTTTCCTTTGTTTTATTTTTGTTAAAAAAGCTAAGCCAGGGCTAAATCTAAAAGCACGCCATTTCGTGTTTTCAGGTAATATTTAAACATAGCTTCTCGTCGAAGCCCCATCGTAACGCGATCCCGTAGTCGAGCCCAAAGGAATCGTGTAGACATAAGTACTCAGCCAGAATCGTCTGATAAGACCGCTGCAACTACCCAGCCGGAAGCCACAAGTCCCGGGGTTCAGTTGACTGAATTACTCACCAAATTTGGGGAAATGGCGTCTGAGATGGCCGCCCAAAAGAAGTTGATCGACGAGCTCATTAGTAGCGGAGTGCAGCCCGAGCCTCCGCCCGTCAAACATCCGGAATCCGAACCATTTGTCATTCATCCAATTCAAACCACTTTTGAGGGAGTTTTCAACCCGCAGTATACTTACACTCAAAATCCTCCGTTCTATCCTCCCTATGGGCAAGGATTTCAGCCTCAAGGTGGTCCAAACATGCCTCCTGATCCACAAGCTTTTTATCAGACTACCGCAGAGCCTGTTGTGCCGGAGCACACTGTTCAAACCAAGCCAGAAATGGGAGAGTCGTCTGCCCCGATTGATATGAAGTTACTTAAGCGGTTGGATCGTTTCGATGAGTTCATCAGGAAAAGCCAAGGTTTAAGCAAACAAGGGGTGTTAGACTACGATGATCTGTGCCTGTTTCCAAATGTACACCTGCCTGAGAGGTTCAAAACCCCGAAATTCAACAAGTATGATGGGACGGGTAATCCCAAGACACACCTCCGATTGTTCGCCAACAAATTGGGTAAGGCAACAGATGATGAAAATCTACCTTTAAGGCTATTTCCAGAGAGTCTGGAGGGGGATGCACTCGATTGGTACTCCAATCTGAAGCCCGAAGAAGTAAAAACCTGGATTGACTTGTCCAATGCTTTTGTAAGGCAGTATGAGTATAACTGCGAGCTGGCTCCGACACGAACTACGCTGGAAGGGACAAAGAGAAAACCCTCTGAAGATCACAAGACTTATGCCAAGAGGTGGAGAAAAATAGCTGCAAAGGTTGAACCGCCAATGACTGAAGATGAAATCATTCGCACCTTTATTAAAGCACACGATCCCCCGTATTTTGAGGAAATCTTTCGCATGACTGGATGCTCATTTGCTGCTATTGTCAATAAGCTTGAAGAATATGATGATTTTGTGAAGGCTGGAAAGATTGTTAATGTGTCTGCTCTGAAAACTCAAGTGGAAGCTTTGCAAGGCCAAAGTAATGGTGGGAAGAAGCAACAACTCCAGAAGAAAGAGGGGGAAATCGCTTTCGTCTGGGATCAAAACCCTTTCCCAAGACCCAGACCTCGACAATACCCTACCTACTCAAACCCTTACCCTTACTATCCAAATCCTCACCCAGTCTACAACGCCAATATCAGCCACCCCCGATCTCACCCAAATTACACTAATCCGCCTAGAGCCCCTTTTCAAGTGTCTCAACCTAACCTCCAACAAGTTCGACCCCGACCTCCCTACAATCAACAATTTCCTCCACCAAATAGACCCACATATAACTATCCTCAACCCACCCAAACCTACAGCCAAAGCCGTACCCGAACATTCACCAATCTAGGCAGGCCGTTGGATCAGTTGTATGAACAATTAAAAGCCGCTGGTAAAATCGGCGTAATTCCCCCTCTGACTTACCCTCATGGCGTCCCTAGAGGATACAACCCACAGTACACTTGCGCTTATCATTCGGAATCACCTGGCCACTCAACCGCCGATTGCAAAGTACTTAGGCACAAGATCCAAGACATGATCGAGGCTGGGGAAATAGTGCTAAGGGGAAAGGGTGAACAAGGACCAAGTGTAAGTACAAACCCCTTTCCCAAACACAAGGACACCTTTGAGGCATCCACCTCCAATGATGAAATTTGAAAATCCTGAAGGAACTTTGCACAATTTGGATGGCCGAGTATCTTCCCTCTCGAAGGGAATTTCGGTAAAATCTAGGGATTGTTATTTACTAAAGTTCATGAAAACTATTTCTTGCATATGTGAATAGCTTAATGAAAGCATCTTTTGCAATTGAGTTTTGACTTATTTCCGCTTTAATTTGGAGTTTCATGAAAAGCACAATTTGTTTCATTTATTTATTTGATTATTGTCCTGATTGTTTAATTCTTTTAAGATGGCCAAAGATAAAATTATTTGACCCTTTGAATATCACTATTCTGGAATTCGATGAAGCCGCACATTGAAAATCCCTTCGTTAAAAAACCCCTTCATTGAGAAAAATCCTTCATAAGAAAATCTCTTCATTAAGAATCCTTTCATTGAGAAAGCCTGCATTGAAAAACCCCTTCATTGAGAAAATCCCTTCATTAAGAAAATTCCTTCTCTGCCAAGTTCGAAGCTGATTGGTTAAAGCAGCGTCACCGACGATTGATTCTGATTGATGAAAAGCAGCTGAATGCAATGTGCCATGGCCAATGTTACCACAATGCATGGCCTATGTCCGCCACCAATCCTTTGGAGAAGGGGACAAAGAGTTAAAACGAGTTTTGCCAATGAAAGATGAAGCCAAAGATGAATTCGCTTCAAAATGGCAAGGTTCATTGGTCGTTCAAAAGGTGTTGCCGAGCGGAACATTTGTTCTAGATGGATGGACAAACATTCTCTCAACCTGTCAACTCAGACATGTGTAAAAAGTTTTTATTTTTGATTATGCAAATTTCTTTTGGAAATCATGCAAGGGGCGAAACAAAAGTCAGGCCATCTTCCTTTCCAATTAAAACATTTCATCCCTCGTCATCCCCTTTGAGCTATCAGAACAATAATTTTCGTTTGGCAGCCCCTGAGAATTGCAAACCCCACACTGGGGCAAATGTATTTTGAGAAAGGATGATCAAGAGGAAAAAGAAGAAAGAAAACCCCCACATTAGGGCAAATTTATTTTGAGATGAGATGATCAAAAGACAAAAAAAAAAAAAAAAGGCAAAAAACCCCGACACTGAGGCAAATTTAGTTTTCAAAAGGAAATGCAAAAGTGAGAAAATGCAATGAAAAATGCGAAGAGAGAAATCCAATCAAACTGGGGCAAATTTTCCTCGGTTTCATTCAAAATTGGAAATAATTTCAAAATGATGCAATCTCAGGTTATTTCACACCTCTCATTAAAAATTTGTTTTCAAGCCACATTACAAGCTCATAAAGTCCATCGTTGACTTATTCCTTCATGACAACCCAAAGTGAGGATTATGCTCATAAGAAAATCCATCAATCATTTGTGATCATAAGGGTATAACCAGTTTCGCATGCTTAGCTATAGTTTCTATCCATATTGTTGCAAGCCTATAAAGCTCATATGTGGACTACGTTTTCTTAAGAAATAAGGGTGACAAACTCTTTGCTTTTACTAAGATGTGATGTTGAATGCATTACAATTTTGGGCACAAGAACCAGACAAATCTTGACCTCTCATTTTCCTTGGCCACCTCAAATCAGAAATAAAGTCACTTGATTGGTCCTGAAGATGAACCAACTGGAAATTGTGACCCATTACCCAAAAACACAGATGCTAAAAGTGAGGAAGAAAAGGCTAGGAAATCCGGGAAGCTTGGAGGCGGAAAAGAAAAGGAAGATTGTTAAGAGGGTGGTTGACTGCTGAAGGAAAGCTAAACCAGAAGGTTTTCAGCCGCGAGGACGAAGAGGGATCTGCGTCGTCATCATCGCTCTTCCATTGACCTTTTTTTTGAAGGTTTGACCGAATCATCCGAGCCCTTTCTCCATTCCTCGATTCAGGTATCAAATTCTTCTTTTAAAGTTGAAAGCTCTTTTCTTTAGTTATTCGTTTGCATTTCTGCGTTATTACTGGTTCTGGTCTTGCTAAATCTGGAGTTTGGGTAAGGAGTCAGCATCTTGCATATTGGTGTCTTGGCCGAGAGAAAATTACCGAAAGTTTCCAACTTTGGTTGGCGGTGTGTTTCAGACTGAGTTTTGGGATGCAAGTCTAGGGTTTTTTTTCCTGAAAGCTAGTGTCATAGATTATTATTTGAGTTTATTGCTTCTGTCCATGTGAGGAATAAGAACAAAACCAGAAGAATAGCACGCTTTTCCGGCAAGTTGAATTTCTGACCTCTCGTTCATTGATTGCCCTTTAGTCCTGTGGGTTTGTATATCTTTCTTTTATGCTGTTTTTTTTGGTAGTAATAGATATAAGATGCATGTTTGCTAGTTGGGGACTGATGTGAAATGTTTGCATGTGGATAACGAACCTTAAATTCACACATGGACTTATAGTGTTTAAGTTTTGAGTTTTAGGGGAAGGATGGTACACAAAAATCTGCCGCGACGAGCTCAAAGTTTTGGTTTGTTGCGGCAGTACCTGCTGGTTTCTTTTCTTCTTGGTTTGTTGAAATTTTAGGCTGCAATTCGTTGCAGTCGAATTAGTGAGAGGATTGAAGTAACAGCTGCACTCTAAATCAGTCAAGGCATTCCGTGTTTTGTCTTGCAGAGGAGACTGCAGTTGTGAAGTTGAATTCTTTCATTTTTTTTTAACATGTTTGGATTGTTGAAACTTTTGGACTTAGCTTTTTCTTTGGTTTTGGTTTGCTGGGTGATGGTGGTACCACGTGTATGCTTGATTACCATTCCAAATAGCAATATATGGTATAACAAATAGCTGCAATAAGTAAGTTTGTTGCCACAGTATTGATCTTTCATTCTGGAAAAAGCTTCAGTTGCTGAAGCTTTCCGTTGCGGCAATCTCTTTCTTTCTTTTGCTGTTTAATTTTCTTTCTAACCTTGATGATCAGCTCCATTTTCTTGTTCCAATCCTACAATGAAGTTACATGTTTAGTTGATGATTGATAGGTAAAATCTTGGCATGTGGTGAACATATTTGCATGTTGAAATGGAGGGAAAGCCTTGGCAGAAACCCAGTAACCAGAAATGAAGGAAGCCACTCGTATGCATGCATGGAATAATTTTCTGAAAATTACACTTTGGCCCCCCAAGTCTCTCTTTGTTCCACTATGACCCAACCAATTGATTAATGTCATCAATTTAGTCCTTGGCAACTTTAATTTTTACGATTGCATTGCTTGCTTTGCTTCAAATAACTACCATGCTTTGTTTCAATTGCACTTAAGTCATGACTTTAGGGGCTTTACGATCAAGTGAGCTTTGTATTTGCGCATTTCTTTTAATTTTTCTCAATTAAAGTGGTACCTTGACTTTTTTATTGTTTTGAAGCCATTTTTCTTTCGTTTGGGCATCAACTCAAGGGAGGTATAACTTCTTTTATCTTTTTTGTCTCTCCCCTATGTGATCCAACGTGCTAAGTGAGAATTGCATGCCTACTTTGCTTTCCTTGCCTTCCCTTAATTCCTTTCATTTATGTCATTTACTTTTGCTTTTATTAAGTTATTCTTTTATGGGGTATGTGTACACCTCTTGGCTTGTAATAGATAGGGCTTGGAGAGCATTTTTGTCCATTTTTCCCCTTCCCCTTTTGTTTTAGTTAGCAAATGTAATAGGTTCATTAGCTTGATTGCTTGCCTTTGTTGCTACGTGTTAATTTGTTTTATTAGGCTCTTGCATTTAGTCGAGCATGCTAAGTGTTAGGTGCTACGTGTTTATAGATGATTTGCATGTCTACTTGCTTTCTATAGTCGTAGATGAATATGATGGATGAAGGCACGTCACCGCACTAGTCCAACGCTAGTTGTGGCTTATTGTCCCGTTTTCCACTAGTCCAACGCTTGTAGGAATGCATAGATATGGGCTAGTCCAACGCTAGACCCTTAGGGATTCCCCTCTCGTTAGTACATACTTGCATGTTTCACTACATTTCATGCATTTTTTCTTAGTTTTCTAGCATTTGGTATGCCCCTCCAACCCTTTC
This sequence comes from Coffea eugenioides, assembly GCF_003713205.1. Taxonomy (NCBI): domain Eukaryota; kingdom Viridiplantae; phylum Streptophyta; class Magnoliopsida; order Gentianales; family Rubiaceae; genus Coffea; species Coffea eugenioides. The sequence goes on along the minus strand of NC_040044.1, from coordinate 19,947,230 downwards.
CCCTTCATTTTAGGTTTTTGCATCTTCATGCTAGTTATAGGGTACATTTGGTTGAGGGTCCCCTTTCGATAAGGGAAACGAGCGAGTGTGGCTACAAAATAGCCTTAGCACGCTAGTTCTTCCTTCTAATCAAAGGGAAAATTAAAGTCATGAAGTTAGGAGTCATTCCCGTACCCGACTTGATGCATTCCTATAGGTTCATACACTTTCATTCTCATCATGTCAATCCCTCACCCTCTTATCCACATTTTCTCACTACTTATATCCTTCTCAATACAAATGTCACGTTCACACATTTTTCTTCTTGTCACTTGTTTTTCTACCTCACAAATTGCACCCAATTGCACTTATATGTATCTACTATCATATTTTCATCCATTTGCACACAAACACCTTTATTTTCCCAATTTACACACATGCACTTGTCTTACATTCGCACACATGCACGTTCTATTACATTTTCACACTTGCACTCATATTTGAGTCTTCATTTGCATCATTCGCGACCTCTATGAGGACTTTCCTTATTGGCCACCACAACTCATGTGGTTGGGACCAAAAAGCCTCGTAAGAGACATTTTAGATTTAGGATTGCATTTCTTTTTCATATCCATTAGTCATATCCAACATGCAACGCATATTTTGGGTAGAAAAATTACGAAAAGAAGGGCTAAGTCACGCAACTAGCTTTGGCTAGGGTAAGGGAGTGTCTTAGGCTTTGCCTTTGCCTTCTCCCTTATCAAATGTGACCCCCGATCCCTTTCTTTGGTTACGTAGACCTAAAAGTTCTTTAAAAAGGGTTTGTTTACTTTGTTCCAAAAAACCACTTTTTGGGTGATTTGGTACACCTTAACTCTATACCAAGTGGCGACTCCATTTTTCATTCAAAAACCCTTTTTGAACTTTGTTTGGCCAAACCGTCGCATTTTCAAGTCCCACGGCCTTTTATTTTCATCTTCACACACGTTCACATACACACTACATTCACACTTCTCAAAAAGTGGGGCGCGACATTTACCTCCCCATAAAGCCATCTAGGAGACTCAGGAAGCCAAAGCATCAAAAGAAATTGGATCAGAGGCGGTAAACCTGCTACTCCAAGCATCCAACGCCATGCCCCGCGTATCTTGGTGAATGCATAGTTGATCACGTAAGACAGAAAAGCTCCTCCGGTAATCAGCATGCCGTTGGTGCTAACCAATGCACCTCTAACTCTAGCAGGAGAAGCTTCCGAAATATAGAGGGGTTGTGTCATGGATGCTATTCCAACTCCCAATCCCACAAATATTCTTTCAAGAATGATCATCCAGGGAGCAGGAGCAGAGGCCATAAGTATGGCACCTGCAACGAACAGCACATCAGCTAAAAGAATTGATTTCTTTCGACCACACTTGTCATTGAGCCAACCACCAAATGCAGCACCAATCGCAGCTCCTGCTACTGCCATGCTAACAATAGTTTCTCGCAGCCATGTGTTGTTTTTAACAGATTCAAAATCATCCCGGCTGTAGTGCAAGGCACCAGAAATAACACTATTATCATAGCCAAACTGAAGCCCTCCAATTCCAGCTGATAAGGCAAGGCGCATAATATAAGGCGTTCTCCATATTGCCCGCCAGAATTCCATGAGTTCTGTTCTACGCGCACCAGTAACACCCCCCTCCACCATCTTGATTCCAACTGGGTAGTAACTTCACCAAACAAGTTCCAAATGGGTAAAGAAAGAAGAAAGTTTCAATAGATGCTTCCGAGATCAAGAAAACTTTGGTTTTGTTATAAAACTAATACTAATGTGACGTAGGATTTGAGTTATTTATGTGGTGGGTAATATGTTAAGAAAATAGGAAAAATTAAAGAGTTCAAGATAAGAGAAAAGTAAGAAAAGTACTATTCTTTTATTCACTAGTTTTTTTCAGCTTCGCGCATCGGATGCCCTGGATCTGCGTTAATCAAGGATCAAATGAAGGCAAGTAATTTAGTGTAAAATGCTTATATACTTAATACATGATTGGCGTTAAGTAACCGCGGGACATTTGATTTTAGGCGATTTGGATACCACTTTTATTCATTTACTCATTTGGTTAATTTTGTCCAGATAGTCAATAATGGGCTTAAGATCTTTGCAAATTCTTGATACTATAAATAAATGATGCATTCATTTTAAATATATAAGTACATATAAATATTATAATCATGGTGATATTAAAAACTTTTAAAAATATGCTCACGCTATTTGTACATAGTTAATAATGAAATAACTTTAAACAAGTAAAAACCTTCCTGAAACTTATTATGAATAAATACAATGGTGGTGCCAATATATATATATTTTTTATAAAACACACTTTTATTGCCTTAAAGGAAAGACATCGCAAGAGGGACCATAGACCTTGCCTCCCAAGAGTACAACGAAAATATTAAGCTACTTGACTGGGAAAGGGAGCTCGCTCACACCCAACAAAGACTCCTACGAAGAGCCCCAGCACTTTCGAAAAGAAGGGAGACCAATCTTGTCCAGCCTAAAGTGCCCTCGAGCCTGAGAAGGGAGTTCCGAGAGCCGGAGGTAGGTTCTGGTACCCCCATCAGCATAACCAATATTAGATAAGCTATCCGCCACTTGATTACTCTCTCGCAAGCAATGGGAGATGCTAACGACATGGGACGACAGTTGTCAAAAAGATCGGATTTCCGTGTCAATACTCCACGGGCAGTGAGCTACTCGCTGCAGGACCTGAACGAGCACCAAGGAATCCACTTCAAGTTGCACCTCGCATATCCACGGGAGATGCATAAGTTAACCCCGAATAGAAGGGCCTTCGCCTCAGCTTGGATGCTAGTGCAATGTCCGAAGAATGTGGAGAAGGCGAACAGGATCCCCCCCTCACTATTACGCAGTACCCCACCCCCTCCCGCCCTTCCGGGATTGCCTTTAGAGCAGCCATCCGTGTTGAGTTTAAACTCACCCGGATTCGGCCTCAACCACTTCACCAACCTGAACGACTCCGGCTTGCGAAAAAAGGCGAGAGAAGCATAAAAACCAAGCCATGTCGGGGAGGTCCAAGAATATCTCGGGAACTTCAGACTAAAAAGATACCGCACGTCATCTAGAATAAACCCACAGATAGCAGTAGGAGAGTAAACTTTGTCATCAAACCGCGCTTTGTTTCTAGCCTTCCAAATGTTCGAACAAATCAGGGAGGGGATAATCTGGTGGGCAAACTGCAAGAACGCATTTGTGCACGAGGAGAACCACCAACGAGCCATGTGCCCCCGTACAGAGGCCCCCACATGCAAGACCCCCGCAGGTGATCCAAAAAAATTCCATGCTGCAGCGGCTACGTCGCCTTCACAGAAAACATGGTCGAGGGACTCAACCATAGCCTCAACACAGCAAAAGCACTTTGAGGGGCCAGAAATACCTAGCGTACATACCGTAGAGTCCAGGGGCAGCCGGTTCCGCAGTAGTCGAAGCATGAAGAACGAGATTTTCATCGGAAGGAGGGGATGTCGCACCCTGGAGGAGATAAAAGAGCGCGACCCACGGCCAACCACCAACTCGAAAGCCGTGCTCAGTGTGAAACTCCCAGACTGTGAGGGTGCCCAAACCATAACATCCTCCTCGTTCTCCTCAATCCTCGATAAAGCAAACCGAGTAATCTCGGCTACTGTGTCAGCCGGCACCCACGCCGCCAATAGTTGAGCATCCCATCTGCCCCGCCTAAGGAAATCCGAGACCTTGTGATCCGAGACACTCTCCACACGTGAGGACAGAGGACCAGAACCTAGCCAGTTGTCGAACCAGAAATGTGAGCTCCCAGAACGAATAACAAAAGTGATGTGTCGCTCAGCTAGGTCCCGCACCTGGAGCATCCTACGCCACGTGTGTGAAACCCCCCACTGAGGCCCCTACCATGCCTGGATGTGCTTGAGCGGCATACTTAGCCATCATAAAATTAGCCCAAAGAGTCGAGTTCTGCCGAAATCTCCACCACAACTTCACTGAGAACGCCTTAACAACATCGGTCATGGAGCGGAACCCCACCCCACCCTCCTCCTTAGCCGCACAAAGGTCTCTCCAGCGAATCCAATGATGTTTGGCCACACCCTCATCCGAGCCCCAGAGGAAATTCGCGAAGAGCCTCTCAATTGTAGCCAAGATCGACCTTGGAGAAGACATCACTGCCAATAAGTGGAGCGGGATAGAGGCCAACACATGCTTTATCAGAACAATCTTACCACCAGGCGACAAGAGCCGATTCTTCCAAGAGTTAATCCTAGTCAGCACCGAGTTGCTTAAATCCTGGAAGAAAGCCTGCTTCTGCCGCCCCACAAAAAGAGGGCATCCCAGATAACGTACCGGAAACACCTTGTATGCGCAACCCGTAATGCGCTGAATTGTAGCCCTCCTACCTCGAGACATCTTTGAGTGCACCATAAAACCACTCTTTGCTGCATTTATACTTTGCCCTGAGACACTTTCATATCTCGCCAACGTCTCCATGAGCAACTTCAAGGACGTCGTCGAAGCACTAGAGAAGATGAGGATATCGTCAGCAAGCCCCAAGTGAGAAATAGGAGGACAAGACCTAGGAACCTTGAACCCACAAAAACCAGGACGCAATAGGAGTTGGTTCAATATACGAGAAAGCACCTCGGCTCCTAGAATGAACAACGAGGGGGATAGAGGATCCCCCTGTCGGAGGCCGCGTGACACTGGGAAGAAGCCACAAGGCATACCATTTATGAGCACTGAGAACCACGGATTGGACACCAGGCGCCAAACCATATCGATCCACCTTTCACCAAATCCAAATACACGCAGGACGTTAACCAGGAAAACCCAAGACACCCTGTCGTACGCTTTTGTCATGTCCAATTTGATTGCCACATTCCCGCCCCTATTTTTCCGCCCAATACCCGAGATTACCCCCTGAGCAAGCAAGAAATTGTCAGCAATTTGACGACCACGGACAAAACCACTTTGATTAGGAGAGATGATGCGGGGCAGCAAAGGGGCCAGCCTCTCCGTGAGGATTCGGGAGAGCACCTTGTTAAGAAAATTGCACAGACTGATAGGCCGAAACTGCGCAAAAGAGCTGGGGTTCTGCACCTTGGGAATTAACACGATCAATGTCGCAGTGACTTTCCTCGGCACCGTCTCTCCACAGAAAAAGCTAACGACCGCATTATAAAGATCCTGAGCAATGATATCCCAAGCAAACGTGAAGAACTTCCCGGAATAGCCATCAGGACCAGCCGCACTATCCCCATCCATAGCGTGAACGACCCGCCGTACCTCCTCTAGCGTAGGGACCTGTTCCAACATATCATTATCAGAAGGCTGGATGAGTTTGGGAATAATGAGGGACAAATCCCAAGAGGAGGTAGGCTCCGCCGAGAAAAGTGAGAAAAAATACCGAACCGCCTCTACACCTATTCCATCATCTGATGTGATCCAATTGCCCTGCTCATCTCGGACCCGGTGAATAATTGATTGCAATCTCCTCTGCTTAACTACCGAATGGAAAAACTTGGTATTCTTGTCCCCCAACTCTAACCATCGGACTCTCGCTTTCTGTTTCCAAAAATTCTCCTCCACTAGCAAGCACCGCCGCCACTCTACATTGGCCCGTTGTAATGCCTCCTGAGCATCAATTGAACCATCCTCCTCCACCCGCTTTTCCGCAGTAAGCACGGCCTCCTCAGCTCTCCCTGTATTGCTGAAAATGTTCCCAAAACTCTGCTTGTTCCAAGCTCGAATGTCGGATTTTAAGTGGGCCAACTTAGTGCAAACAATTTGGAAAGGGGAACCAAAGCACTCTTGTTGCCAGGAGACCTTAATGACGTCTTTAAAACCAGAGTGGGATGTCCATGTATTTATAAACCGAAAAGGCCGGGGCTTCCCATCAGCCCGCGAAGAGACCGAAAGCAAGAGGGGAGAGTGATCAGAAGGGTCTCGTTCGAGACGTGTCACCGACACCACAAGGCCCACGTCATAGCATGCGTGATTGAGTAAGAGCGGATCCAGACGCTTCCAAATTCGCACCCGTCCCAAGCGGTTATTGCACCACGTAAAAGAAGAGCCAGTGAAGCCGGCGTCAAACTGCTCTGCTGACGACAGAAACTCCTGGAAGTCAAGTGCCTCAGACAAGTGGAAAGGCCGGCCTCCTTTCTTCTCCCCTGCATTCACCACAACATTAAAGTCCCCACCCACAAGCCACGGTCCATGCAAAGGCTTGTCCCTCAGCAAGGCACTCCACAGAACCCGTCGTTCCTCTCTCGTGCATGCAGCATGGACAATGGACACAGTCAAAGGGACTGGAAGGCTAGTGTGGGAAACTAGAAAAGAAGCGTGCTGCTCCCCCTCCCCCACCAACACCAGTTGAAAAGGCCCATTATAGAACAACCATATGGAGTTAGAAGTATTACATACTACATTATCGAAACGAAGCCTATGCCTAAAACCAACCGCAAGCATACTACTGACACGCGCTTCACAAACAGCCAGAAGTTGAACATGATTTCGCGAAATAAGTTTCTTAAGTCGACGAAAGTGAGAGGGCTTAGACAGACCTCTTATATCCCAGAAGAGAGCATTAATCATTGGGGAGTGCGTGAGAGGGATCCTGTGTTTTGGGCACTGAAGAGCGTAGAGTTCTATCTGAGGGGGCGATGGAGCGATAGCCCTTATCGCGACGAACCATCTGGAGAGAGTCATCCTGCGCACACAGATCATCGGAGGCGACAAGTGGCAGCACCACCTCTATAACCGGCTGTCCTCTAGGGTAGAGGTTCCCTGCTGATGAAGGCAGTCCCACCACGCTCCCATCAGCCCCTGGCTCACTCGATTCTGCCCCGACAAAGGCAGGCCGAACCCCCTCCTCCACCTCCGCTGACCCACTCGCTTTGTCATCCTCCACCCCAGCCACAGCAGCCGCATCTACAAAAGGAGGAGGGGAAGGTACAAACACCGTAGCCTCCCGGAGGGCATCCTGCTGCCCCGGCACCACCAAGGAGGCAGCCTCCCTCGCATCAACAGACGTTGCCGCATCTGGTGCATCAGAACATACAGCAGGCGCTCCACCCTTCAGCAGCAGATCGTGCTGAGAATCCATATGCTCAAGGGCAGGCCCCTTTGCTGCACGAAGTTCTGCCCATTGCACCCCCTCACCCGGGACCGCCTCCCCACCAGGAGCCGCCTGCAGTGCAACGTTCTTCGCTGATCCCCCAAGCGGCTGGGTCGAAATAGTTTTTCGCACCCGCCTGGGTTCGTTAGACGGATGCCCAGCCACTTCCACAGCTCCCCCCACCTTTACTGGCCTCAAAGCAGGCTGCAAGACGTGACACGCATCCATCAGGTGACCCTGACGATAGCAGTGTGCACAATAGCTGGGCAAATTTTCTAGCCGCAGCTCTTGCCAGAATCCTTCATGCCCACCGTTCCCAATCCAAATCCTAGAAGGTAGAGGCTTCTGTAGGTCTACCTCAATGTAGACCCTAGCCACACTAGGTCTCGAAACGGCCAAGGTTGCGGCATCGACCAGCAAAGGGACGCCTACCACACCTGCAATCTGGAACAACACTTTTTTATGGAAAAAATGTAGAGGCAACTTGGGCAACTGGAACCATACCAGAACCACCGATGGTTCACAATCAACATGGAATGCTGGTGACCACTTGAAGACCCTCATTGGGGAACTCTGGACGTACCACAACCCCCTGGACCAAAATCTGTGAAAATCTGCTTCATTCTGGAATTGAAACAGAACATGGCGACTGTCAAGCAGCCCAACCGAGGCTGCTTCGCGCAAGTCAAGTTTGAGGAGGAATTTCCGAACTCCTCCAACTTAGGCCTGCCTCTTGAGAATTTACCCACCAACGCAAAACGATATGGGGCAGCAAGTATATCTTGGGAAGCTTGCGAAAAGAGTACCGCTGGTTCTCCCTTGTGAGTAGTCGAGGACGTCTGGATGGAGAGTTGCGGCGTGGACGAATTGTTGGAGAAGAGATCCGCAAACGATTTTCGGATGAAGGTTGGGGACGAAGAGGAAGTCCCCTCAGCAGGGGGCTGGAGGGCAACCATGGCAGAACACTCGAGTAGCCCTAGCCGTCAAGCCCTAGAGACGGCTTCCCTTAGAGAAATAACCTGACGTAGTCAATTACCTTGAAACCTTTCAAATTTGAAACAATTGCATTATTTGATTATTCAACAAGTCAGCTTACAAATTATTTGGTTTGGTGGTGCCAATAATTTAAAAAGAACAATCATCACATTTCTACATAATAAAAAATATCAAGAAATTGAGAATTATTTGTATTATAGTAAAAAAAAAATGCTTCTAGTAATCGTAGTCGAAATTGTTGTCCTGATAGGTGTTGTTTCTTTTAATAATCTTTCAAAATCGAAAATGTTTTCTCAAACTTCTTGCACTCTTTGCAACAAGTTTTGGGTGTAGTACATAGATCATGATCATCTCTCTTTCTTATTGTTTTGCATCTCTCTTTTTGTGCAAAGACAAATTAAAACTAGAGACAATTAATCGATGACAATGAACTTTTTCTTCTTTTCTTTTTTCAAACATTCCCTTAAAAGGATTTGAACAAATTACAGTAATCTCGAGACATGCAATGTGTTGCATATTTTACCTTATAACTTTAATAACCAATTGAACCTTAACAACCATTTGTATCAACCAATTATGTAGTGCATCATTTTAATTAGTCAATTATTAATGAATAAGCATTAATGTTTCCAACTAATGTAATCTGAAACATAAAACATTTTAAGGCCAGAAATTCAGTTCACATGAGGCTTTATCACATGACAAAAAAAATGTGATTAATGTTGTATGCATTCCTTGTCAAAACTGCTAACTTTCATTTTTTCATAGTTTTGGACCTCGCGCACTGTCCAGATCTGATTTTAATCAAAGCACATTGAAGCGTATTGTATGACAAAAGAACAGCCACTAAGGTATACAAAATTGATAAATAAGTATATAGAACAGCATATTGACATGAAGTAAATCCATGAAAGGAACCCAAAATGTTCCAAAATTCATGAGTAAATGAGTCGACATTTAACTACAACATTTAAACTGAACAAAGTCAAATAAAAATTAGATCTAGTAATTTGAAAAGTCAAAGAAACATCAGTCAAATGAAACACTGCAGAGCTTTTCTTCTAATTTTTATCTGCACATTTTCTTCATGAGGAATACAAATTGTTCAGCAGCAAGGCTTAAACTTTGTACTGATCAGCTGAAAAGAGGAATGAAGTAATTGTGATGCCCCTACCTCTTCCTAGGGCGAGCCCTAAGGTATCAGCAGGGTGCCTGCCCAACTCTTGTCAGAACTCACGCACTCATTCTAGCTTAATAGAGATCCACAAGTCTACCAAAAACTCAGGATTAAAGGAATATTTCGAATATACAAGCCAAATTATTCTAAGACTATCATTTACAATTACAATCCATAATCCCAAATATAACAAAGTTTACACTTCAATTGTCTCAAATGTCATACAAAAGGATTACTAGCTTCAACCAAAAACTACTAGTCTAGAGTTCCTAACTTCCACTTCCAAAACCTGTTAAGAAATAACAACTTAGGGTGAGCTAATATTCAGTGAGGCCAAGAAAATCAAGCAATCAAGCAAGTAGCACGAACTAAATCAATTAGCACACTTAAAAGTGACTAAACATGAATTTCATATAAGTGAGCAAGTAGGAAGTAAAACACAAGTAGAAAGGATACAGGAGCTCTCAGGAGCTATTCCCACGTCTCGGCCGGTTCAAGCCATCTTTGGTTGACCCTCCGTCAACTCGAGTAGCAACATGTCCGTAGAGCTCCGCTTACTTCCTCTACCCACCATATCACCCTCTTGGATCCGAAACCAAACAAGCACGAAATGACCAATACTATTCGAGCATGCCAAGCAAGATCTCAAAAAATTAAACTATAAAATTTTTCATGGTTCACCAAGCTTCTCGACTAAGCCCTTGCCGACTCGAGTTACGATGTTAGCCAATAGGTTGGGGCGTCCCCACAAATACAATTGGTCAATAAGACAACGCTCCAATAGACTTAGAATCGATCATAGCACTGAGTCAGGATGAGAGGCACCTCTCACCCGAATAGGGTGTGGTACATGTTGCCACTCAGTGCTCACGACTTAAAAGCATGTTCGAGTACAAGTGCAAGTCACACACATTCATGTAACAAGTAGCAATTATTCAAGAAGGAGAGGACGAGAGCGATAAGATACACTCTCGCCTCGGCAAGTTTACAAATCACAAGAATCACATAGCACTTGTACAAGTATCATTGCAATCAAAGCAACATAAAGCATGTACTTGACACTCACCAAAGTCAAGAGCGAAAACAAGAGCAAAAGCAAGAGGTCAAACGAGCTCCTCGGTGTCCACTTGATCACCTGAGACATGCACAATCACGGTTACCTAGGTATTCGACCAAGGCTAATAAGAAACAAAAATCCCCTTACTACCCATACTCAAGAGCCTCAAACTTAAGTCATATTAAAAGAGAAACGTTCTCACTTAACCACTAAAATAATATTCAAGGAGGACTCAAAAGTTCCATTTTCGAATCAAGTCGTGGCAAGAAATTTCGATTTCAAAAGGAGAGTACCACGCTTAATTTTTGACACGAAAATTGAGGAAAGGAAATAAAATGTTTTCATATTTTAAAACTTCTAATCCTATGCCCAAGTTTTAGAATATAAGTGAGCGTTCACGTTTCTAAACTTATGAAGTCAAAATCCATCAAAAGCGTCACTTATTTCATAGTAAGTATTAGAGCTAAAAGCTCAAAGTTCCAAATATGAAGCTAGTGAAATTCCTCAAGAATTACTCTAGCTAAAATGCTCGATTTATGGTTCATTTTTACGGAAACCGAGAGCATAAGACTAGGAGGTGAAAATCTTATTTCAGAGCCAAAGGAAACAAACTAGTTTCGCTTGAAGTTTGGCCAACTTCCAAACAATCAAGCTTTCCGATCCAAATCAAGAAAAATCTCATGTGTTCGGTGAAATCCACTTCCCAAGTATGAATTGGGGTGCAAATAATAAAAAATGTTAGGCTTGAACCCAGAAAATGTTTCCAAGCCACTTTTGAGCTTTTGTCACTTTATAAAGAAAATTTTAGTTTTTGTAACGTTCTTTGAAAAATCATAACTTGAGTTTCATAAGTCCAAAAATCGTAAATCTTATACCATTGGAAAATAGACTCAATGAATTAAAACTCTCTAGAAGGTACCTTTTCCAGATTCAAATAAGAAATCAGTCAAATTTTAGTTCCAAATCGCTGCTTCAGTAAAAATAGGGCAAACAGTCTTGAATTTCAGTGAACTTTGAAAATTTATCAAAATTCATAGGAATCGAACTAGCCCCTGAAATTTATACCACTGAAAGAACTCCAAGTCCACTTTCAAACACAATAAACAAAACTCAATATGGATTTTTCTACATCAAGATACAAAAGTTTTGGAAAGCTGGTTTTTGAAACCTGAAACACGAAATTCCAGCTTTGGAACACCCGATGCAATTCCTAATTCAGGTCATAACTAAGGCTACGAAAGTCCAAAATTAGCGTGGTTTATGGTGTTAAAAACTAGATTCAAAATACTAAAAATCGCTAGAAGAAACTGTCTTCAAATTCATTTCGTAAGGGGAGTGAAACCGAGTTACAAACTGCAGCTGTTCTTGTATCGCAGTTAAAACAGTAAGAGAAAACAACCAAATTTGCTGGTTCACTGCAACTCATAGAAAATGAACTAGCATGTATATTTTATACCATTAGAAAGCTCTTGGAGTCTAGTTTCACATGCTACAAACGGCACTTGATTTCAACTCCTATACGAAAAATTACGTTCTGTTTAGTGAACACTGGTTGGCTGCCCTACTTTAAAATTTCCAGATTTATTCTTCTACCATAAGCTTAACTTTAACCCATTCAAATGAAGTGATTTTTGGAAGATAATTTATACACACATAACCCAACATGTAGCAAGCATTTTTACATCAATTTAACCACAAATTTTTGAAATTAAAAAGGGAAAAACTCCAGTAAAATTCGGATAGCAGCCTTGCTTCTTTCTTTCCAAATTCTCCTCCTAAACTCTCACACCAAAACCAAGCTAGTGTCGCGCCCCATTTTTAAAATAAAGAGTTATAAAAATGAATTTTGATTTATTTGATTAAAAAAATTGTGTTTTTAGTAAATGAATAAAGAATATGATGGGCCTAAAATGGGGTTTAATAAGTGCGACGATTTTGATCTAAAATAATAGTTTAAAAAGGGTTTTTAATAAAAATAGGAGTAGCCACTTGGTATTGAGTTAAGGTGTACCAAGTGTTCGGGAGTCACATTTGAAGAAAGGGAAGGCAAGGATAAAATTCAAGGCACCCTTTCAATCTAGCCAAAGCTAGTTGCATGATTTAGTCAAAAATTTTCTTATTTTAATCTAAGAATTTATCACATTTGGATGTACTATATGAATGCAAACCCTAAACCTAGGAGGATATTGGGGGGTCAATATGTCTCTTCGAATTTTAATTGGTGCAAATCGCATTAATTGCGACGCCCAAAAGTGATTATCTGAAGAGGTCACGAATATGCAAAAATACGATACTCTAAGAAAAGAAAGGAAAATAATTATACAAATATATATGACGTAGAGGAATGCATCATAACGGGTGCGGGGGACTTAAGATTCGTGACTAGATTTTCCATTTTATAGAGGGAATACGAGCGTGCTAAGGCTAGAGAGCCAAACTCGTCCATATCCCGTATTTGAGGGTTATTTCCTAATATAATCAGGCAAATGTACTAACCTATCTCTAATTTTCCTTATATGAAATGCAAGTCTAATGTCATGTTTCACACGTAGGGGTAAGGAATATACATATAAGGAGAAATACGGAATAGGGGATATAAATAGAAGGGAATATGGGATAAAGGATGTAAATATATAAGAAAGTGTCATGCAGCATGGCAAAAACCCTAAAAAGTGAAAAACATGCATGAGATGAAGTGACTTTATCACACAATCATGATCTAACGGGTGAATGATTCCTAAGGGTCTAGCGTTGGACTAGCCCATATCTATTAATTCTCACTAGCGTTGGACTAGTGAGAAGAGTCAAAAAAAAAGGGCCACAACTAGCGTTGGACTAGTGTGGTGTCGGGAAAGGGGCCACAACTAGTATTGGACTAGTGTGGTGACGTCACACATTAATTTATAACTAACTAATCATGTAAAACTAATCAAAAGCAAATAAACACATAAGTTCACATAAACACGTAGCAAATAAGCATGATATCTAGATGCATGGTCCTAGAAAAGCGATAAACACGTAACACATAGGCATGCAAAACACATAAAGCAAATAAAGCGAATAAAACCCTAACTATTACATTTGGGGGCCCTAACTACAATCTAAAAGGGGGAAAATGAAATAAAATAGACCTAACTATTACAACTTGGCATTTAAATGCCTTTCAAATAATCAAAATTGAACTAAAATAAATATACAAAATTGAAAGAAATAAAGCAAATAAATAAATAAAATAAAATAAAAACATTCAAAAGGCATGCAATTAAGCACATAAAGTCACATAGGGGCACATAGGGTCAAATAAAGTAAAAATAAGGGATAGAGTGTACCTCCCTTGAGTTGGGGCCCTAATGAAACGAATTTACTTATTTACCCTCCAAAATAACAAAAAGGGTCAAGGCATCACTTTAATTAACAATCAATTACATGAAACGAAAATTAAACACAAAAATGAAAATTAAACACGAAATAAAAACTAATCACGAAATGGAATCACTTAAGGTATTTACATAAAATAAATCATCTATGTTCAAGAAATTAAAGTGAACAAGAACCTAATTGAAATAATTAAAAAGTTCTAAGATGAGGTACTAAAATTAGTGACTCAAAATGGGATCTATCAAAATCGAATGCTAAACTTTACAAAAGAGGAGATGAAACCTATTTATTATATTTAAACAACAAATTACCCAAAATTCCACTAAAAATCTAAATTAAATCATAAATTTCTCAAAAACTATTAAACCTCAAATTTCATCCTAAGAATCACCGAAAATCTATCCAAAAATCACAGGAAAGCACGCCAAGGAAAAATGACATGTTAAAGGGACCAAATTAATGAAATTATCCAATTGGTTGGGTCATAGTTGAGTTATCCAAGAAACAAGGGACTAGAATGCAATTCTTGGAACATTTTCATGCAAGTTTTCATGCAAACTACGAAGACAATACTTCTGCAACTTTTCTTATGCTTTTAAACTTCAGCAACTTCGCACGTCAGATTTACACAACCAATCAAGCTATAGACCCAACCTCAGGTTCTTATCAAACTTATCATGCACGCAAGGGGATAGCAGAACCAGACTGAGGAAGATTTTCATGCAAATTTCATGCAACAACCAAGGAACAAGCTTCTGCAACTATTTTCCTATGCTTATTCAACTTCAGCAACCGAAAACTAATCACGGTTTGCGATGTGAGCAAACAATATCACACCAATCATATAACATAATCACCAAAACATCAACCCAACCGCCTAGTTTTTGGTGAACATGTATTTCTGGAACAAGGAGATGCAAGTAACTCACAAGGGAATGAAGTAATACTTCAGCAAGTGCAAACCAGTTCACTTCACTCTTACCGCGACCTTATCGAAACATGTTCATGCAAAACGACTTAAACCCAACCTATTGATCTACCAAGTGCAATGATTTTCAACCCATTGATGCCATTACCTCAAAAATACATTCCAACAGATTTGAAAGTGCAGCCATACGAAAAATGCAGCAAAGGTGCATAAGGAATAAACTTTGAATCGATCCTAACTAAAAAAAAGCAGACTTTGCGCAACTTCCTACCTACAAATTCAGGGCATGTTTGGAAGGTGAGTTTTTTGGGTGTTTATATAAAACTTTACTGTAGATCACTATAGAAGTTGTAGAAAAACTTTTGTAAGATAAAAAGTTTTTTTCCTTTTCATTTTCTTTCTTTCATTTTCTTTTTTCTTTTTTTTTCTCTCTTTCTTTTTTCTTTTCCTTCCTCCCTTCCCGCTTCTTCTCCCTCCCCCTTCCCTCCCTTGTTTCCTCTCCCGGAGACTTCCATGGCAGCAACTTTCTTTCTGTCATTTTTTTTTTGCTTTTTTTCTCTTCCATGGCAGCCACCCCTCCCTCTCCCTCCCCCGCCATCTCTCTTCTCCCTCTCCCCTTTCCCTTCCTTCCCCCGCCACCCCTCTTTTTTTTTTGTTTTTTTTCTCTTCCTTTCTCCCTTCCCCGCCACCCCTCCCTCTCGCTTCCCCGTCATCCCTCTTCTCCTCTCCCTCTCCCCTTCCCCTTCCTTCCCCCGCAGCCCCTCCCTTTCCCCTCTCCTTCTTTGCGATCTGGTCGCGCGACCAGATCAGTCAAAGGGGGAAGGGAGAAAAAAAAGGAAAAAATTTTCAGAAGGGCACTAACAGATCGGTCAAAGAGGGAGGGGAGAGAAGGAGAGGGGGTAAGGGAGAGAGAAAAAAAAAAGAAGGCCGGAACTGGCGGTCGGAATAGTGACCGGCGCCGGAAGCGGTGGTGGAGGTGGTGGCCAGTGGCGGAGGATGTGGTGGTTTGGGTGGGGGAGGAAAAAGAAGAAAAGTTGAAGGGAAAGTTTTTTTGTGTATTTTTGAAGTGTGTAGGTTAAAAACTTTGAAAATTTTTTTTGAGGTTCCTGTAGCAAAAGTTGTTAAAAAACTAGTAGGTAAAAAACTTGCTTAAAAACCTGGCTTCCAAATAGGCCCTCAACATGCATATGAAGCATTTAGACATCCCAATAAAACCTGTAGATGCATTAACTAATGCCCCTAAACTCAACCCAACTCATTTTTTGAACCAAACAACAAAATCATCATATAAAACACACAATTCCAGATATTGTAATGCCTTCCCCCAAAAGATTTCACAAAGAAAACGTTTCATTCATCTAGCATCAGAAATAAACATCGACTAAAGTACCAAGCCTGATGAACTAGGCTTCTGGAACAAATCATACATAACAGAGGCGACAAAAGAAAGTCTCGATGACATCAAAAACCACCACTTCAGCAAACCAAAAGGAAGAAAAACTAAAAAAAACTGCTGCAACAAGCCGAGAGCTTCGATCTTGTTGCAGTAAAATTTTTTACTCTTAAATTTCAGACAAACGCACTCTGAACCCAAGCAATGGCATCAGCAAAAATTGTTTTCAACTTTCAACATAAAAAACCTTGGATTTAAGCACAACAAAGGGTCAAAACACAGGAGCATGCCAACCTGGAAATTTGTTTTTACAACCTGTATCTTCATTTCTCACCTATGGATTTCATTACCAATCACTCACATGATGCAAATCAATTCCAAGCCAACAAAATATGCACATCTTATACTTATCACTGTTAAAAAACCAACACAAACAAACAAAAGGACGGGACAACAATGGACGAAGCATCAATGAACAGATTTGCCGAAACTGTGTGTTATCCTTCTGGGTTTCATTCATCATATGTACAATAACCATGAATCTTAAACAAGAACCCATGATACAACCTCATAGATGATCTAAATTTCTGCCTCAAACCCCAATCCAACTCATCAAATCCTTTACACCCACCTGACCAGATTCGCACAGAAATAAATATAAGGAAGAAAACTTCAGTACGTCACAAATCAAGTAAACTAAGAACAGACCAAGTAAAAGATATTACCTTTATCCCTTTCAAGGGCAAATCAAGGTCTGGGATGATCGAAAAAGGGGTATTTTGTGGCTACCCCATTTCCCCCTAAGGCGAACCAGAGGGTTGGCGGGCCGTCTGCCTAGCTCTCGCCAGGACTCACGCAAGCAATCTAGCCCAAATCCTTTCGAAGAATAACCTAAGCTATTACAACACCGTTTCCTTCCAAATAGACTGATAACTAAATCCTCATTAACTTCAAAGATAATAGCATTTTTAAGATAGCCAATCGTAGACTCTCAAAAACCTCACGCGTTACAAACCAGGCAACAAAACATACAATCCAAATACATTAGTACAAGCCAAATAACGAATCCAGGGTTTACACTTTTCCAGCTTCAAGAGGCAATCCAAAATAAAAGATACAATGTTTAACTCAAACTACATGCATAAAAGTGAAATTAGATTTCAAGTCTTGCTCAAGAGCCAGGACCTGTCAAGGAAAACAAATGAACGTGGGGTGAGCTAAAGCTCAGTGGTGCCCCGAAACATGCAATCATGTAAACCAAACAGCGAGTAACAATTTCACAAATTAAACAATTAGGAAAGCGTATAACAGCACAAGATAGGATACAGGGCTCTCAGGAGCCATTCTCCACGCTTGATCAAAATTTACCGTAGTTGACCCTCCGTCAACTCTCACTACCTAAGGTCCGTGTAGATCTTTTTATTTTTCTTACCTCCGGCCACCAATCATACCCCTTTACCGGGCCCGAACGCCAAACACGAGAGTGGTAATACTCGAGTATACCTTTTTATAAACTAGTCGAGGGATTCACCCAACGACGTCACAACACGTAGTTACCAGGTCAGGATAAGAGGCCCTCCCACCCTAAGGTATGGTACATTCCCCTGCCTGGTGATTTAGTACTTGAGATAGGATAAGAGGCCCTCCCACCCGCAGGTGGTACATTCCCCTACTCAGTACTTAGCAAGTGCGAGCAAGATATTCACAAAAACATATTAAGCAAGTCACCACTCGAAAGGCTAGTGTGATAAAGTACACACTGCTCACTTCGATGGATCAGAAACCATTTTCCAATTTATCACGTATCGAGTCAAGAAAGCACTTTAACCAAATAAGCATAGAACAAGCAGGGACACTCACCAAGAGTGAAGTTCAAAGGTCAAGCTGGGAATCGAAGTCCACGTCCTCGCTAAACCCTAGAAAGTTCAAGTTTTAAAAACTATAAGTTTTACTAAACAAACCCTTGGTTTATAAATAAAAGATTATCTTGTATAAAACTAGCTTAATTCCTCGAAACAAATCAATAACTTTCTCTTAAAATTAAAACTGGAAAAGGAATAAAATGTTTCGTGTGGTTTCTTTTTAAAGATATTTCCCTTCTAGAAGCAAACTAGAGCCAAATTAGTTTAAACAAGGTTTCTTGCCGAACAAATTTTCTATGTCTTTTATTTGAAATTATTCAAATCTAGTGTTTTTAACAAATTTTCTCTAAAACAACTAGTCAAGGGTAATTTTACGAAAAACTTAAAGTTGAGTAGTTATTGCAATTACTCCCTAAAGGTAATAAAACTGGTTTAAGCAAAGAAAAGCATAACTAGTCGGCAAGGTTTTAAAAGTCCCAATATCTAAGTTTTAATATTAACGTACTAAACTCAATATATATATATAAATTAATATTAGGGCAAAATATTCCCACAAGATTTGATTTAAAGATACTTGAATTCAAAAGACTAGAACGGACTTCACGATTCCATTTCATTTGCACATTGTATTCCAAGTTGCCAATATAGCTAAAGCACAATTTAAATATAAATTTCACTAGGGTTTCATCAATCATTAGACCTAGGTCTCAACAGATTCCAGTACAATCAAACTTCAACAAAGGAAGTCCAAGGTATCAATACAAATTCTAAATCACAAACCATGGACCTTCCAAGTACATTTCAGCCAACCACTTGAACAAATTCACCAAAAATTAAATTCCTGCAAAAGCTACTCAAATGGCCAAGAGCTTCATCAATCATTAGCTCTTGACGACAAACAATCATTCCTTGCAACAAACAACTAGAAATTTTACTCAAGCATAGAAGATAAGTCACAGCTAGCTTGCACTCGAATAACTCTAGAATTTTAGATTTTCCCTTTCTTGCTTTAATAATCAAGAAAAATTCCAGCAAATGTTCCACCAAAAGTCCCAACCAATTCAGCCATTAACCAAATTTTCCAGCAACAAGACTTCGACCCTTTTACACTCCCAGCTTATCATGCAAATGGTAATTATTATGCTTACGGGGTCTCTCAATCAACAACATAAAATTTACAGCCTGTAACAAAATTTTAGAACCCAAAATTCACAAAAGAAAACTGGAAAATTCTTTTCTTCTTCACTTGGCTATACTGGAAAAATTCCAGTCGCTTAGTCAATCATTAATCCGGATTTTCATCGGCCAAATCACTGAATTATATACTCAAAGCTAACATGCATGACTAATAAATGAAGTTACTATCAATACTAGTCCAAAACAGGGTCGGTCACCAACAAAATTTCATCCAAAATTCCAGAATTTGCTCAACCATTTACGAATGACATGCATGCAGCAGATTTTTGGTTTCATTCAAATTTCTGGTTTACACACAGTTAATTAATCTCATGCAGGGCTTAATCATCCAGTATTTAGTTAGTTAAACACACAGCCAAGAGAAAATCAAGCACTTTCTAGCAAGCTTCACACCAAAATATCCATACAACTCCCAAAACAACTCCATCGGCTAAGCTGGAAAGGTGTTTAGCAGTCCAACAACTTCTAGTAAAAAATTCCAGCCATGCAACCGGATTCCTGGCCATAAAGTTCACATGCAACCCCAAATAAAGAGCTAGCTATCAGATTGGGTCCAAGACTAAGCTCAGATCATCACAAATTAACGAAATAAGGCTGCAAATTTCCAGCTCAAGCTCACGGCAGATCCAATTTCTTTCGAAACCAATTTCTGGTAACTTAATTCTTCATCCAACCGTACAACTCTCACATGCATGCCTCTAAACAGCTTCATCTACCCATAATCAACTAGTTCAAGTCTAGAAATTACCTCAGCTTGGAGTTTACACACACGGCTAGCAGCAGAAATAATTTCTTCCCTTCGGCAGTCCAGAAATTTCAGTCCGCCACTCTCCCTCTCCCTTGCTCAAACTTGCAGCTGGATTGGGGGTAGTTTAGCTCTCAGTTTTCTCCACCTGCTCACGGCTAGAATGAAGAATGAGCAGCAGGTCTCCCTTTTTTTTGTTGGCTTACGGCCGAAAGAAAACAATGAGAAGCTCGGCTCTCCCTCTCGGTCGTTAACTCCAAGGAAGCTACTCACTCACGGCTCACGGCAGCAAAAGGAAATTGACGTGTGGAACAAATGATATGGAAGGTTTGTGATGATTAGTAGTTCATATAGTTGTGTGTGGTAGTGGAGAAAGGAACCGGCACTAAAGATGGAAGGTGCTGGAATGTGAAGTGGAAAATGGATTCGGCAGAAATTGGGAAGTGTTTGAAATTGCATTTGTTCAAGAATCATTCCATGGCTGCATGGTGAATTTGAATTAGAGGAGGGCTATTTTGGTCTTTTCCCATTTCATCCGAATTTCCACTTAAGCCCTCACTCCTAAACTAATTCCAGAATTTACCCCAAATGTAATTCGAATGCCTACTAGTATACTAACCTTGCAAAAATTCAACTATCGAAATACAACGTCCTAAGAATAATTATAAGGGTTTTGAACCTAAGTTGTTTTTATCTTAGTTCTAAATTTAACGTTATTAACACTTAAAAATAACTATCGAAAATCAAAGAACCAAAATCAAGGCAGTAAAATAACCTACATAAAAAATATATATTAATACTTGAAATTAGCTGTTGAAATCAAGGAATTAATATAAAAGCAATGACACAACTTGGCAAAAATTCAAATAATCTAATATTTGCACAATTAAATTATTTGTGACCTAAAACAAATTATTTTTGCACACTTATTTAAGATCAAATAATAATAAAGTTTATTAAAAGTCTAAAATACACATGCAACGCGTACATCCATGTATATATGTATATCTATACTTCTCAAGGTTCTCACATATTTGCTCAACCCAAAAGTCCTATCTTTCCGGCTCTCAAGCTCTCCTTTGGTTTCCTCAGCAGAAAACTTACTCCCTAGTTTTCCCTTGCTTTCTCTCGCTCACTGTCTAACCCTCAGCCGTCATCTTTTTTCCTCTACTGGTTCCTCTCTGTTTCACTCCCACTCTCTTCTCGATCTCTTGCCTTTCCAAGCCCGCAACATTTTCTTTCTTTTTTCCTCTCGGTCTCTCCCTTCCCACTCTCTCTTTCACTCTTCCGTTACTCTTTTTCTCACCCTAGCCGCCACCTTCTATGCTCTCTCGCTCACTTCTGTTTTTTGAGCCTTTTATATAGAGCAGAATCTCCCAAACCCTTATACCTAAGGTTGGGATGATAGTTAGGTTTTTACTAAAGATTTTGGAGCCCTTAGATCATTCTTTCTTCTGGAATCATCTTTGTTGGGGGTGAGGCGGCCTGTACTGGATTTGGAGGGATAAAAGAAAAATGCAAAAGGAATAAAAATAAAAAAAATAGGCAAATGACCGCTGCAATTTTTTTTGAGCTTGCTCCTGGCTTCCGCACGAATGAAGAAGAAAATGGCGCGCGTGCCAAGCACAAGCGCATGGAATATTTTTTCTTTCTTTTTTTTTTAGCTCTTTTTTCTTTTCTCTCTTTTTTTTCTTTTGTTTTTCTTTCTTTCTTTCTAATTTTCTTTTTCCGATTTTCTAAAATGATTTTCCTCAAGAAAAAACAAAATAAATTAAAATAAACAAAATTTATGAATAAAAATAAAATAATGAAATTTTGGTGTCTACAGCTAGAATTCATCATAACAACAACCAACATACAAGAAATCTTCAAGTCCACTATCTAATAATCCTCCTCAAGGCATCTTCCTAAGAGCAAGTCAAGAAAGCAAGAATATCCTCAAGGCATGCTACCTAATATCAAGGTTCATAGAACCCTTCAACAACCCCAAGTTTATTTAGCTAAAAATTAGCTAAATGATGAAAGAAAAAATGGAGCTTGGAGAGGTTACCTTCCTCCAAGGATAGTAAGCAAAACCTCAAAAAACCAAGCACTAAACCTCCAAGAATCTTCCCTCCTCCAAATCTTCTACCAAGCTTGAAGATGATCCAAGGTGAGAGCAAGGTTGGGAGCAAATTTAGTGAGCAAATTGGAGAGGACGAAGATGAAATTTTCTTGGCTAAAGGGGGAGGGAGGTTCGGTCACAAGGAGAGGAAGAAAGAGTAAGTTTTTATGTGTTTTTTTGTGACGTGAAATGGTGAAAGAAAGAAGTGACATAAAGCCACTTTTTATGGTGCAAAAGTCAACATGTGAATAGTGGTTTATTAATGTTTCTAATTGAGTTTAATTCAAGTCACTCACCTCTAATCTCTCAATTAACTTTTCTTAGTCTACAATTGATTATCCTTAACTCTCCAAGACCACTGCACTCTCAGACCAAATATTGTCTCGAAAAACATGTTTTCTCAAATTTTTACTAATTGGATGACAGAAAAATTAAGTTTAAGGGCAAATTTGTTAAAAATGTAAAATGATACAATGTACCATGCAGATGCAATTAAAATGAATAAAATAAATTAATTGGAATAAATAAATAAATAGATAAGTTAGTAAAAGAGAATTTCGGGTCCTCACATCCTTCCTCCCTTAAAAGAATTTCACCCTCAAAATTCATATCTTGATTTACAAATAACTCTAAATATTTCTTTCGGATCTCCTCTTCAACTTCTCAAGTTGCTTTTTCGATTCCATGATTTCTCCATAAGACTTTCACTAGAGGGATTTGCTTGTATCTTAACTCCTTCACTTTTCGATCTAAAAGTTTTACCGACCTTTCCTCATATGACAAATTCTCATCAATATCCACTTCTTCCGGTCGTAACACATGAGACAGGTCGGGATGATATTCTTAAGCATGGAGACATGGAAGACATCATGAATTCTGGATAAGCTCAAGGGTAATTCCAACTTGTAAGCCACGTTTCCTATGCGCTGGATAACCTTATAGGGCCCCACAAATCTCGGTTGCAACTTTTTTTTCTTTTCCCGCCATTAGGCTTGCTTTCAAAGGTGTAATCTTAAGGAACACTTTATCTCCAACCTTAAACTCCAAATCTTTCCTCCGATTATTTGCATAGCTCTTTTGGCGGTTTTGAGCCGTTCGAATCCTCTGATGTATCAATTTCACCTTTTCAAAGGTTTCCTCAATCCAAGGCACGGTAGTCGGGTCCAAAATCTTCTTTTCTCCAATTTCGTCCCAGTGAATCGGAGACCGACACTTTCGACCATAAAGGGTTTCGTAAGGAGCCATTTGTATTGAGGAATAAAAACTATTGTCATAAGCAAATTCCATCAATGTAAGGTACTGACTCCAATTTTCTCCAAAATCTAAAGTACAAGACCTCAACATGTCCTCTAGGGTTTGAATCGTCATTTTCAATTGTCCATCTGTCTGCGGGTGGTAGGTGGTACTAAAATTCAACTTAATTCCTAAGCTTTCTTACATCTTTTGCCAAAATCGAGACACAAACCTAAGGTTCCGATATGATACTATACTTACCGGTATCCCATGCAACCTTATAATTTCGTCCAAGTACAATTTAGCTAATTTTTCCAAGGAGTACTTCATACTAATCGGCAAAAAGTGAGTAGATTTGGTCAACCGATCCACTATTACCCAAATAGCGTCGTGACCTCTCTGAATCCTTGGCAGCCCTGATACGAAATCCATAGTGATATTCTCCAACTTCCACTCAGGTACTTCTAAAGGCTGTAATAACTCAGACGGCTTCTGATATTCGACCTTAACTTGTTGGCAAATGAGACAGGCCCGACCAAATTGGGCAATTTCTCTTTTCATATTTTCCCACCAATAGAGGCTCTTCAGGTCCTGATACATCTTATTACCTCCAGGGTGCATCGTATACTTGGAACGGTGAGTTTCGTTCAAAATTTCCTTCTTTAACCCTTCATCTTTTGGCACCATTAGGCGATTCATAAACTTTAACACTCCATCGGTCCCCAAATTAAAGTCAGACTTTTCCCCTTTTTGAACTTTCTCAATCCATTTTTGCACCTCAGGGTCTCTTTTTTGAGTTTCTTTAATTCGATCTAACAAGGTAAACTTCACGGTGATATTTCCAAAAATCACCCTCTGTGGCTCAAGACACTGGTTCCAAACGCTAACTTCCTCTAGCATGTGCCATTCTCTCACCATTAGGCTGGCCACTTGTACCTTACGATTTAGGGCATCTGCCACTATATTAACTTTTCCAGGGTGGTAGTTAAGCGTACAGTCATAATTTTTCAAAAATTTCACCCATCTACGTTGCCTCAAATTCAACTCTTTCTGGGAGAATAAATATTTAAGACTCTTATGATCAGTGAAAATCTTGATAGTCACTATATACAGATAATGTCTCCACTTTTTCAAGTCAAACACTACTGCCGCTAACTCCAAGTGATAGGTCGGGTAATTCTACTTACGAGATTTCAACTTATGGGAGGTATACCCAATTACTTTTCCGTTTTGCATTAACACACATCCCAAACCATCCTTTGAAGCATCTGTATAAATCAAGAAACCATTTCCTCCATTCGGCAATGCTAATGCAGGCGCCTCAGTCAAACACTTGTTCAACTCTTGGAACCCTTTCTCGCATTTAAGATCCCATATGAACTTGCCGTACTTCTTAGTCAACTCGGTTAGGGGTTTCGCGATCTTAGAAAAGTATTTGATAAACTGGCTGTAATACCCCACTAACCCTAAGAAATTTCAAATTTCGGAAGGGTTTTCTGGTTGTTTCCACTTAGAAACGGCTTTTACCTTAGCTGGATCCACAGTAATCCCTTTCCTTAGGGATTATATGCCCTAGAAAGACTACTTCTTTCAACCAAAACTCACACTTGTTGAACTTAGCAAAAAGTTGGTGCTCTCTCAGAGTTTGCAAAACTATCCTCAGGTACCGTTCATGATATTATCGAGACTTAGAATACACCAATATGTTATCTATGAATATCACCACAAATTGATCCAAATATGGCTTAAAGACCCGATGCATCAAGTCCATAAATGCTACTGACGTATTAGTTAACCCAAAAGGCATCACTGCAAATTCAAAGTGCTCATATCTCAAATTGAAAGCTGTCATAGGCGCATCTTGTGAGGACATGAATTCTTATTTTACTTACTTTTATTTTATTTTACTGGCTTATTTAATTATTTATTTATTCGTTTACTCCGATTAATTTATTTCATTCATTTTAACTTCATTTGCATGGATCAATGTCTCATTTTATACTTAAAACATTTCGCAAGTAAAATTAATTTTTCTGCGGCTCGTTTAGTAAGAAATAGCGATTACACGTTTTCCGAGGCAAAATTCGGTCCGAGAGTGCAATAATCTTGGAGAATTAAGGATGATCAATAGTAGACTAAGAAAAGTTAATTGAGGGATTAGAGGTGAGTGAGTTAAATTAAGCTCAATTAGGAGCACTAATGGCCACCTATTCATTTGTTGACGTTTGGAGTACCAAAGCACCTTTATGTCATTTCTTCCTTTCACCCTATCACTTCACCAACTATGACACAAACCTTTCCCTTCTTCTTCCCTCCTGGCCGGCCCTTCCTCCACCCTTTCTCAACAAAATTTCAGCTAGTTTTCTTCCACTTTTGTTCCAAGAAGACACTCCAAACTTGCTTATTTTCTTGGTTCATTACACAAGTTTGAAGGGTGACTTGAAGGAGGAAGGAACTTTGGTGGTTTAGAGCTTATACACTAGTGGTTGGTCTTCATCTCTTGGAAGCAAGGTAATCCTCCAAAACTCTCATCTTTTCCTCTCAACTTATAGTAGTTAGTTAGTTCTATCTAGTTAATTATTGGGTTGTTGATGGGTTCAAAAGAACCTTAACACTAGGTAGAAGACTTGAGGTGGCGTCATAGGTAGAGGCCTTGAGGATTATTGTGTGTCTACTTGTGTGTTTGGTGCTTGTTTTGGTGAATTATGGCTTAGTTTTGGTTGGGAAGTTGAAAAGAAAACTTGAGAAAAGGAAGAGGCTTGCTGTCTGAAATTTTGCTAGTTCATTCCCTCATGTTAATTTCAAATTTTGTTGTTATTTTGGTGCTATAATGCTTGTTATATGTTGGTGTTTATGTGTGTTAAATATCTCCCAAATAGCATTACAATTGGTTGAGTTAAAGTAGGGGAAAGTGAGGTTGCAAATCTGTAAAATTTTCTGATCAAATACTAGACCAGTGTCCACGTTTTGACCCATAACATTTCGTCTGGGAGATGAAATCAAGGGCTGTTTCCATCATCTGAAACTAGACTCCGAGGGCTTTCCAACAGTATAAAATGCACCCCCTAATTCGTTTTCTATGAGCCGTAGTGAACCGGCAAAATGACTAATTTTCCTCACTACTTTCATCCAAGAAACAAGCATAGCTGCAGTTTGTAGCTTATTTTCACCTATCTTGCAAAATGAATTTCAAGACAATTCCTTCTAGTGATTTTTAGCATTTTGAATCTAGTTTTCAATGCCTTTCTTAAAACTGTTGTATCTTGGTGTAGAATGGTCCGAATTGAGTTCCGTTTGTTGCATTTGAAACTAGATTTGGAGTTCTATTAGTGGTATAAATTTCAAGAGCTGATTCTATTTCTATGAATTTTGCCAAATTTCCAAAATTTACTGAAATTGCAAGCCTGTTTGCTCTGTCCTGTCTGGAATAGTGACTTTGAGCTAAGATTTGATTGATTTTGGATTGGAGTCCGGGAAAAGTGCCTTCTAGATAGTTTTGTTGCATTGAGGCTAGTTTCCAACGGTATAAAGTTTTTAATTTTTGGACTTACGGAACTCGAGATATGATTTTTCCAAATAGTGTCGCACCAAGCTAGAAATTTTCTGGTTTCAAACAAAGTACCCTTTTAAGAACTTTCCACCTTCCTTTGAGATTGTCGGTCCATTTTAAGTCTAATTTCAATATTAGATACAAGGTCTCTTTGAACTTTAAACCTTCATCTTGAATCTTAGTTTCCAAAAGATTAATCCTCTTTTGATGATTCTTCTTGGTTGCCTAACTTCCTTGGTTAATGGCACCTCTTTTCATACTTGAAAAATGGACTTCAACCTCTAGTCTTATGCCCTCGATTTCCATGAGATTGAACTTTAAAAAGGGAGCGTTTTGACTAGAGTAATTCTTGGAGAATTTCACTAGTTTTATACTCGAAACTTGGAACCTTTAGCTTTGGCATTTACTATGAAAATGAGTGGAGTTTTGACTCCCTTAGTTTAGAAAATATGAATGCCCTTTATATTCTAAAGTTTGGACATGAGATTAGAAGTTTTGAGATATGAAAACCATCTACCCTTTTCTCGATTTTTGTGCCGAAAGTAAATATGGCACTTTCTTTTGGAACTGAGAGTTCTTGCTAAGACTTAACTAGAAAACGGCCTTTGAGTTCTCTTTGAGCATTATTTCAATGATTTAGTGAGAAAGGCTCCTTTAACTTGACTCGAACTTGTGACCTTGAAAGTGGGTAGTGAGAAAATGATTTTCTTATTAACTTTGGTCAAGTACCTAGATAATCGTGATTGTGCATGTCTTCGGTAGTCACGAGGATGCCGAAGAGCTTGTCTGACTTCTCACTTTGCTCTTGTTTTGCCTTTGACTTTTGGTGTGTGTCAAGTGCATGTTCAATGCTAATGTGATTGAAATGATATTTGTACAAGTGCTATATGATACGTGAATTTGCCGAGACGAGGGTGTACTTTATTGCCCTCGTCCTCTCTCTCTTGTGATTGAATGATACTTGTTAAATGAATGTATATGACTTGCACTTGTACTTGAAAATGTTTTAACTCGTGAGCACTGAGCGACAGAATGTATCACACTCTATTCGGGTGGGAGGTACCGCTCATCCCGACTCAGTGCTATGAACGATTTTAAGTCGACTAGAGCGTTGTCTCATCGACCAATCATGCTTGTGGCGACGCCCAAACCCATTGGCTAACCTTGTAACTCTAACCGGCAAGGGCTCGGTCGAGAAGCTTGGTGAATCTTGGAAAATGATATAGTTTGATCTTTTGAAATCTCGCTTGGCATACTCGAATAGGATCGCTACTACATGAATGTTTGGTTACGAATCCGAATGGGTGTTATGTTGGATGGAGGTAGTAAGTGGAGCGCTATGGTCCTATTACTACTTGAGTTGACGGAGAGTCAACCCCAAATGGTTTGAATCGGTCGAGACGTGGAAATAGCTCCTGAGAGTTCCTGTATCCTTCCATGTGCGTCATTTCCTACTTGTTCACGTAAATGAAACTTCATGTTTAAAGTTGTTTTCAAGTATGTTATTTGATTGATTGGTACTACTTGCTTGCTTGTTTAAGTTTTCTTGGCCTCACTGAGCGTTCGCTCATCCCTTTTAGTTTGTTTTCCTTAATAGGCTTTGGAGGTGGATTGGAGGTTCTAGACTAGCGACTTGTAGTGGAAGCTAGTATACCTTTTGTATGAATTTGGTGACTCTTAAAGTGTAAATTTTGTTATTGTTCGTTGGTGGATCGTAATTATAATTGCTAGCCTTAGAAGTTGTGGCTTGTATATTCGAAATATTTCTTAATTAAGTCGATGGTTGTTTTGTGACTCTATATTAAACTTGATCGAGTGCGTGAGTCCTGACGAGAGTTGGACAAGCGTTCCGCTGATACCCTAGGGTTCATCCTAGGGAGAGGTAGGGGAGTCACAGTTAGTATCAGAGCGCTAGGTTTGAAATACTTGGAGTAGGGTTAGGAGTTCTTAGTCGTGAACTTTTGGTCATAAAAATCCATGATAGACCTTAAGTTAAATTTTTAATTGGTGTCAGTGACTATAAGGGTTTGACCTTTAGTTTTGTGGGTTATTTGTAGGATATGGACAACAACAGTGATGATGATAGGATTGAGGGACCTCTCCCCGTGATCCCGTATCTCATGATTGGAGGCGGACCTCTCCTGTGGTACTTACCTGCTAGGCGGGGTAGGACGTACCTATGCCGAGAGAGATTCTCTTACCCTAACTGCTTGGTGTTAAGGATAGCCGAAGAGCGGAGACGGTTGACCCGTGACCTTAGGTTAGTACGAGCTGAGAGAGAGGAGATAGAGGCCACTATGGAGGCCCAATCTGCCCGGATCTAGGAGCTAGAGGCTAGGGTACTTGAGGAGTGTCAGAGGGCTGACGCCTCCTATACTCAATTTTAGGAGACCGAGGGGCGTCTCATCCGGATTGTTGAGGAGGCAAGGAACCGCGTGGATGGTACTATGGCTGAATGTGTGACTATGGCCGACCGTCTAGAGGAGGCTTTGCTTGGGGATGTACCTGGAGAGGCTGCACCTGTTGTGGAGGTGGAGATGGAGCCGATAGAGGAGGATCTCGAGGAAGACCCCGAGAAGGACCCTTCTGAGGCTGTAGGGTCTTCTAGTTCGGTTCACTTGTATTAGTAGTTTCTTGACCTTTTGACTTTTGACTTTTGACTTTTGTTCAGGACTTAGAAGGGGTGAATCTCGCCTTGAGACATTTTGTATTTTGTTGCATGTGCCCCTGTATTTTGAGGCATTTAGATGCCTATGTCCTGTATTTGATATTATTGACCCGTTGTATGCACTCTTGACATGTGACATGACTTCTAACCTATGTAAAGATCTATACTTTGATTTTAAAGTATTCTTGTAACTTGTGCATGTTTTTAAATTTCTGCGCTTATTTTTTCTCTTTTAATTATGTGTCTAGAATCTTGCTAATTGGATCGGCGAGTACGTGAAAGGGGGCGTGGGCGTGGGTTTTAGCAACCCCGCACTCCCGAGAAAGGTGAGAGATCTGCGACTGGTCCAAACCAAAACTCTAGGAATGAAGGGGGTGACCAGGTGGCTACGGCCCTTAATCGCATAACTGATGTTCTTGAGCGTTTAGCTGAGCGCCAAGTGTGACAACCCCACCTCCCCCTAAGGCGTACCAAAGGGTTCGGCGGACCGCCTGCCCAGCTCTCGCCAGGACTCACTCACTCGTAACACGTGCATACATCCATGGACCATAAATAGCATCACAATTCAAGCTTAGAATTTATATTGATAAAAATCAAGGTACAAAGCCTCAGTATACTCAAACTGGTTCAAGGCGTATACAATCCAAATACCAAACATTCTATTCGAGGAATAGCGCGACTACAAGTCAAAAGTCAAAACAACTAGTCTACGCTAGTCTTTACATATCTCACACCTCGCTCGTACCCCCTGTAAGGAAAATAAATAGCGTAGTATGAGCTAAAGTCCCAGTGAGGTTCCAAATCACAAATTGACCATATCAAAAGTACACGTATCAACGTAGCAAACGATAGTGAGCTTAACAAGTTCATGAAGATGAACACTAACACTTCAAGTAGCAAATTTCCAAACGAGCAAGTATAAAGTGCTTTTGGTTTTCAAAAGGTACAACAATCCGATAAGCAATAATCAATTTCAAGTATAAGGATACGGAAGGCTCTCAGGAGCCAAATTCCCATTTGCATCTCCAGAGCTTGATCAAGTAACAGTTGACACTCCGTCAACTTTCAAGTAAGCAACCAATCCAGTAGAACACCACTTAAACGACTCTCCGTCCACCGTTCAAACCCCCAGCTGGGCCCAAAATCCTCAAGAAACACGGGTAGTAATACTCGAGTATACCGATTAGTCGAGGAGATATCACTCCGCTCGACAAAACAAGAGACCCAGGGTTCGTTACCCAATCGACCAAGCCCTTGCCGGCTCGACTAGAGTAACTCGCCATAGGGTTTCTGGAATTCCAGGAAGTGCGCACATCATAAACAAGTATATCAAGTCAATTGCAACAATAAACAAGTATATCACATAAGGGCAAGTGCGATAAAGTACACTCTTGCCCTATCAATGCACGTATATAACATGTAATCATATTGGTCACGTATCAAGTTCAAGTATCAAGTTCAATTCGGTATTTGAAAGTACTCACCAAAAGATATAGTGCCTCTAGTAATCACGTCTGGGTGGTACTCCGGGTTTGGAGTCCAAATCTGCGATAAAACTTGGCTTAAGAACTTTGAAAATCGACTAAGATTCGGAACTTAGACGTTTCATTCAATAAAAATCAAGAAATTGAAATTCACTCGGATAGTAGTCGTGAAACACTTGCTCGCTTTTTAAACAGTAAAACTTTGTAACATTTATACTTGAAATTATCATGCGAGTTGAAAATACAAGGAAAACATACTTCGAGCAATCATTATTTCATTTCTCAAGGGTACAAGTTCGGCCAACTCCTTACTTATAGACCTCGGAACAAGAAGACTCAAGTACCCTAGATGGCTCAAGTAGTAATCACTTTTAACCCTTACTCAAGTTGCAAGTATAGTTCTCCAGTCCTCGAGCGTAAATTTGGCCAGCATGCCCTTTGTGTTTACCTAATTTTCCAGCCATTATGGCTTCATTCTTTTACTCAATCCAACCCAAAGTCATACATATCATAGATTCAAGTATATAGCCGTTCCATAGGCTCATAACAACATAAGAACAAAAATCAAAGTGATAACAAGTGCGGAAATGTAACCTAGCAAAAGACAGATTTGACGTGTGGTTGCGGAAATAACACATTCGAGGCTACGCTTATCGGATTGAGGCACAACTTATACCTTTTTGAAGCTAAGACACAGGGCTACAATGTTCATGAAGATCACTTAGTCCAGTTTTCAATGCAACCTAGTCAAATCCTCAATTTACAGAACCAAAATCCAACTAGTCGGCTATTTAACTGCACTGCACTGGAATGGTCATATCTTAGGTTACCAAGGTCCGATTAAGGTGTTATTGGAGGCGTTTAAAAGCTAAGTCAGAATACTAAAACTTTCATGTTTTGGTAAAAAGCTAAATCAGTACGGATCCTAGTGAATAAACGTGATAAACTGGATAAACTGACCAAACGGACTACTGGGAAAAACCTTAAAACAGTGAGGGTATTTTGGTCTTTTCATGGGCTACGTTGCTCCGATTGAGCTGAAATTTTGTAGGCCCCTATAAAATACCATTATCTACAACTTTAATGTTTTAGGCCAAGCCTAATTTGGCCTCTAACTATGAGTATTAAAATCGGGCAGAATAGGGTGAAAATTTCCAGAAATCTGAAATCTTTTGGTTTCAATGATAGTTTTCTTAATTTCCTGCTACACTTGCTACCAAAACCCCATATATAACCTTGGATACAACATATATCAATCATACATCAAGTATAGGTAGAAATTAATCAAACCCTAACTTGCTTAAATCATCCAAAATTCATCACAACAACTTGCATATCTTGTACTCAAGCTAAAACATGATCTAAATAACATCTTAAACCAAAATTTAAAGGAACAAGGATCATGATCAGATTTTTATACCTCAAAGACAAGGCTTGGAAGAGTGATACTTCACCCCCTTTGAAATTTCTTAGTTCCTCTAGCTTCCCCACTCACCAACTAACAGTTTAATCGGTTTAGTTTCCTTTCTTTCTCACTTGGTTGATCAAACTCAAGATGAAATGGTTGTTTTTCTTGCTCTCCCTTTTCTCTCTCTCTCTCTCGGCTGTGATGGTGCAGAAATGAAGAGCTTTGGAGTTGGTTTTAGGGATAAATATGATGTAAATTCATTAGTCAACCAACCAAGGAAAGACTACCACTTGTTGCTTCAAGATTGGTTCTTAATTTTTTTTCCTTTTCCTTGTTGTTTTTGGTCAAAAAATTCGGCCAGCTTGCTCAGCTTTATAGCTGATGTTTGGCTCTAATATTAAAGAGATTAAGTATATAAAAAATGATGGTCAAGTGGTGCGTTCAATCGGTAGTGCACGGTACCCGTCGGTTCGAACCGTTTTTCTTAAAAACACATGTACTAGGGTTTTTACTTCCTATTCACTAACCTTATATCATTGCCCCTAATCACATATTATTTTTCAATTAAAATTCACTTTTAATCACCAAATTTGATCCTTGCTCCGTTCCGAAAATTCATCCGGCGACAAAATCGCGAAAACCCTAATTTTGCTCCAATCTTGAAACCGGAGTAAAACCCTACTTTCTAGGTTTATTTGCACTTATTATGGAACGATTGGGTAGTAAGGCTTTAATAAATAATGAATTTCCAAATAAAAGGAAATTTTTAAGAAAAACGTGAGGGTTTTACAATTTCAATGATTAAAATTAGGGTTTCTAGTAAAATATGAGAGATTTAAGAAAACCGGTTAGTCACCAGTAAACTAGGGTTTTTGATTAAAACATTAGGGTTTCTAGTCTTTTAAAACAAAAATAAGGTTTTAAATCAAACCCAAAGAAATACACTTTAATATCTTCTTTACAAACAATCTCCTAATATTCGGGGTGTTACACCAAGGC
Source organism: Coffea eugenioides (assembly GCF_003713205.1). Lineage (NCBI taxonomy): Eukaryota > Viridiplantae > Streptophyta > Magnoliopsida > Gentianales > Rubiaceae > Coffea > Coffea eugenioides. The sequence continues at coordinate 19,913,924 of NC_040044.1, read as the reverse complement.
CCTGAGCTAGTCAACCAACCTAAGAACCAAGAGAGGGGTGAGGATAGAGCTTTAGAGCGTTTCTCTAAATTCGCCCCACCTAGGTTTCATGGAGGGTTTGATTCCGAGGTAGCGAAAAATTGGTTTGAACGGATGGTGGAGATTTTTGCTGTTTTAGATTATGCCGAGGAAAGGCAAGTGAATTTCGTCATTTTTCAATTTGAGGGAGCAGGCGGCTCGTGGTGGAATGTTGTTAGGGTGAAGTGGGAAAGAAAACAAACTCCCTAGATTTGGACAAATTTTGAGATGGAATTCAATGCTAAATTCCTTCTGCCTATGATACAAGAAAAGAGAGAGGATGACTTTATTAAGTTGAAACAAGGGTTACTAAGTGTGGCCGAGTATGAGGAGCGGTTCACTAAATTTTTCAAATTTGCCCCTGAACTTGTGGTCACGGAGCGTAAAAGAATAAGGAGGTTTATTCATGAGTTAAATATAAAAATTCAAGAATCCCTAACCGCCGCCCAGATCACAATTTTCACAGATGCCTTGGAGAAGGCACAGAAGTTGTGAGAACCCGTAAAACCCTAATTATTATCCTAGGGTTTATTTCCCCTTAATTGCATGTTTTCTGCATTTTCTGGCTTAGAAATATTTTCTTAGTGGATTTTATGAGCAATTATAGTTTTAAGATGATTTTTCTAGCATTGGAGAATTTTTAGAAAATTAAGAGTAAATAGTGGACGTGGGACCCACTAGTGCGAAAAGTTCGGAAAAATTCGGCCAATAAGGTTAAATTTCGGATACTGTTTAAAATTTATCGGGTGTTAAGAGATAAGTAGTGTGTGTGAAGTGATTGATGTGAGAGAGAATAAAAATGATAAGATTGCATTTAATGTAGTGCCACTTGTCACCATGTCATTAGTCTTACTTTAAGAGTTACTATTCACCTTTTGACATTTTTTTTGACTTTTGACCCAAATAAGTAAATATCTTCAAAAAAATTCACCAAAAATTCTCTCATTTTCTTCCTCCATGGCCGGCCCTCCCTAAGCAAGAAGAAAGACAAAACTCTTCAATATTCTAGCCAACTCCAAGCTCAAATCAACTAAACCACTTGCTTAACTTAGTTTTTACTCCATAAATTTCTTCCTTCTAGTGCTAGCAAGTTGTTTGGTGAACTTTGTTTGAAGAGCAAAGGTGTCCTACATCCCTCTCTCTCTTGATCTCTTGGTAAGTGTTGCTTGAACACCCTACTACCTTCAATAATGGTTACATGATGCTTAGAAGTGGCTTAAGTGGTTGAAAATGTGGTTTATCTCTTGGTTTGGCTTGTTTTGGTGAAGTTTTTATTTTATTGGGAATTTTTCTGGTTTAATATGAATTATATGTTGTGGCCTTGTATGATGAATTGTAATGGTTGATAATGACTCTATGAGGTGTATTGGATAGGAAAATGCAACTAATTTTGGATTTGGTGTGAAATTGAAAAGTTAGGGTTCTTAATTCCCCAATTCTGTCCGGTTTTTGATCACTGGGTTAGAGGCCGAATTTGACTTTGCTCAAAACATGAAAGTTGTAGGTATTGATGTGATGGAGATGCCTGTAAAATTTCAGGGCATTTGGATTAGTGTGGAGTGAGTTATGACGAAATTACTGTAGCTGTTCTGCTTTGGACAGAATGCGAAAACTGCGATAGTGATTGGCCATTTTGACTGGTTTTGGTTTGGATTTTGAAGTTGATGTCTTCTGATGAAATGTAGCTGAATGTCTTAGCTAACGTATGCCTTTGGAATTTCGGCATTTGGACTTGTATGGACTGAGATATACCGATTACAGTTTTCTGCGTTTTGCGAACCTGTTTTAGGAATTCTGGGTTAGTATTTGGCATTTTCGACCTAGTTAAGCTAGGAACTGGATTGAGTGGTCTTCTACATTATTGTATCCCTGTTCCATAGCTTCGAAACGGTGGGTCTTACACCCCCAACCGATATTTGTAGTGAGAGTTGTACCATTACCGCATAATAAGTGTAAAACAGTTTTTCCTAATCGGGGCCAAGACTATTGCTAATTTTAATTTCTGGTTTGCTATCGTGTTCATTTATGCATATGAAACCCTATTGGGGTTGTGTTTAGCATTGTTCGGTGACTCGTTCTCGAGTCTCATTGTATGTGTTACATGTTCTAGGGCTTGAAGGTAGTGCTCAACGGCTTGGTGATCGTGGTACATGAAAAACCACTTACTTGCTTGGTGAGTATACCACTCACTAAATTGTTACTATGTGGCTTTGTTAAATGTTATGTGATGCCTTGATGGCTTACTTGCATATTGGAATTGATTAAGGTGAGGGTGTACTTGACCGCCCTCACCTCTTTTGATATTGTCATTGATTGGCTACCGTTTTATTGCATTACTGAACTTGATATATTGGTTGGTGAATTCCATTTCATGGAAACTGAATTGATGACGTTTGGACGATGTCCAACGGCCTTACTGCATTTATGAGCTCAACCCCGTATGGTAGTTAATTGGATCGAGCCGGCGAGGGCTTGGTCGTGAAAATTATCATGCCACGGGGACTGTACTGGGGAACCTTGTGGTAATGAGACCCTTGGTTCCGGTAAACTCGAGTATTACCAAAAACTACTGAATTGGAGTGCGGGCCCGGTTGGGGTATGTTGGGTGGAAGGAATGGGAGTATAGTGAAGTCTACGGTTTGGTACTCTTAACATTGACGGAGTGTCAATGAGATTGGATCAAGATGGCAAGCGTGGAATTGGGCTCTTGAGAGCCGACCGTATCCTTTTACCGTTTTGCTTCATTGCTTATTTGCGCACTTTAAATGAAGGTTCATTCTTATATGACTTTGATTGCTTATTGGGTGGTATACCACTGGGCTTTGGCTCATTCCGTGTTATTTGTTTTCCTTACAGGAATATAATTGCTTTTGAAAATGGACTGGATAGTCAATTGCCATACTGAGCTTGTAAATGTCTTTTGTATAGCTCTTGAAGTGAAACCCTAATGTATCACGGGATTCATTTCCTTTTGATAGGCAAATCGAATGTGTACTTCCTTAGTGAATGGTTTTGGCTTGCCGTTGTGGCTTGTAAATGGCTAATGTTATGTTGTATATGTTTTCGATGCTTGGTTGGGTTTCGGACGGGTCGGTTACTATTCATGGCCGACTCTGGAGTTCGTTTCTTTTATTTTGGGATATTTTGCCCTTTTGCCTTGTTGCGCGCGTTATAAGTTTCAAACGTGATAGATCGCTTTATACTGCACCGTTAGTCCTGGCGAGAGCTGGGCAGGCAGTCCGCTAACCTCTTTGGTTCGCCTTAGGGGAAGGTGGGGCTGTCACAGGTGGTATCAGAGCCTAGGTTGGAATTAGCCTGGGTGTTATAGGACTGTTTGACTTGTGGATTGTTGTTTTTGGCCTTTAAGCTTATATTTACGATTGCATGTTCTTGTGATGTAGGATGGCCGAACAGGATGACCCTAGTGCTAGTCCTTCGGGGGCTAGACCTCGTAAAGTACTCCCCGTGATCCCCTATCAGATACGGCCGGGAGGGGCCGTCATTCGTTGGAGCCCTTCGAACCGTCTTCGACGGTGTCCATGTAAGGAGAGGTATGCCTACCCGAACACCCTCGTGTTTGCGCTGGATAAAGAGCGCAAGGTATTGGCTAGAGAGAATGCTCGCCTTGAAGTCGATGCGATTCAGGATAGGGCGACGAAGGATAAGCAAGCTGCGCGTATAAAGGAGCTAGAATACGATGTGCTTGAGGCTGAAGATAGGGTTGACGACCTTTGCGCCCAACTGAGGGAGGCACGAGAGCGAGAGCTCAAGCGAGCTCGCAAGGTCCGGGGTCGCGCTGAGGCGATCCTTAATTTATGTGACGACGGCCTGGAAGAATGTAGTGATGAGGCTTCGTGTGCGGAGGCCGACCCTGGGGAGGAGTCTACCCCATCGCCTGGGTCCCAGACCCCAGCGACTGATTAGGCCTTGATCTTAGGGCACCTTTTGGATAGTGGTGGTTTTGAATGTACATAGGGATAGGGATAGAGCCTTAGCTAACCGTTTTGGATGTAGAGTTGGCTACGTGTAAATCTCTTTTGATAGGCCTATCCTCAGGTGGAACTTTTGTGTACGTACGTGCTTTGGCCGTACTTGACTGACTGCTTGTATAAATGTTTGGCTTGTATATATGTGTGTTTGTGCTCATGTTTGCGACGTATAACTGTGTGTTAATGTTCAAGTTTATGTGTTACTTACTTGCTTTATTACTGCTTTGGATTAGTACTTTTGCCTAGACCGAGTGAACTCATGGAAGGTACACGAAGTGGTCGGGGGCGTGGGCGCGGTATTAGACAACCCACACCGGTTAGAGAAACTGGGGAAGCTTCTACTGGCCCAATTCCTGAACCCCAAATAGACCCCAATGCTCAAATAGCTGCTGCTATGCAGCAAATGACCAACCTACTTGCACAAGTAGTGCAACAACAGGGCCAGAACCCAAACCCTAACCCTGGAAACCCCGGAAACCCTGGCCATCATAATGAGAGCGAAGATAGAGCTCTAGAACGTTTCCAAAAGTTTTCCCCGCCAAAGTTTATTGGGGGACCCGACCCTGACGTCGCCGAGAAATGGCTTGGAGAAGATGGTAGACATATTCGCGGCCTTACACTATCCGGACGAACGGCAGGTGACTTTTGCCGTGTTCCAACTCGAGGGGGCTGCCCGTTCCTGGTGGAACGTAATTAGGCAGAAATGGGAGCGGGAGCAGACACAGAGGACTTGGGTGAATTTCATCCGAGAATTTAATGCTAAGTTTTTCCCTCCTCTAGTCCAGGAAAGGAAGGAGGACGAGTTTATCCGGCTCCGGCAAGGGGCTCAGACTGTGGCGGAGTACGAGAGCCAGTTTACCCGCCTGTCCAAATTCGCGCCTGAACTAATTATGACCGAACAACGACGCGTGAGGCGCTTTATTCAGGGCTTGAACGTGGAGATCCAGAAAGATCTCGCAGCGGCTCAAATCACTACTTTTAGCGAGGCAATGGAAAAAGCCCAACGGGTCGAGAGTGCACGGCTTCAGGTCCGAAACTTCCAGGCCAAGAAGCGTGGTTTTCCTGGGAGTACATCTGGACAAAGTGAGAAGAGTACTCCCTCGAAGTTTGGACGAGGATCAGGAGGTGGTCGACAATCGGGATCAGGCAGAGGGACTCCGTTCAGGGGCGGCCAAGCTGGGCGAGGACAAAGGGGAAACACCCAGAGTGGCTCGGCTTCGGCACCTCGTGGTCCCTGTGGGCACTGTGGAAAGACAAACCACACCGAGGACAATTGCTGGAGGAAACTGGGGAAATGTCTGCGGTGTGGAAGTGCGGACCATCAGCTGGCTACATGTCCGGTCCTGAAACAAGATGGAAAGGGGAGTCAGCTACCGCCGAGGACTAACACTGGACCAGCCAAGGGAGACGGGTCCAAACCTAAGGTGCCAGCTAGGGTTTATTCCTTAGAACCCCATCAGGTCCCAGATTCTTCCGAGGTGGTGGAAGGTACGATCCCTATTTTCCACCGCTTTGCCAAAGTTTTAATTGATCCTGGTGCCACTCATTCGTTTGTTAACCCTGATTTCATGTGTGGCATCGATATAAAACCTGCTAGCTTACCATATGACTTAGAGGTGAGTACACCTACGGGGAATCAACGTTTGGTGACTAGTATGGTCTATAGGGATTGCGACGTATGGGTAGGTGAAAGGAGGTTTTTAGGAGACCTGATTAGCTTGTCCATTAAGGGGTACGATGTGATTTTGGGAATGGACTGGTTAGCCAAATATAACGCCCAACTGGATTGTAAAACGAAGATAGTGGAGTTTCGCATTCCTGGTGAGGCAACCTTAAGGTTGGATATAAGGGGTAGGTTAGCCTCATCTGCTCTCCTTTCGGGCATTCGAGCTAGAAAACTGATAAGTAGAGGGGCGCAAGGTTTTTTTGGCCTTCTTAATTAATACCCCTACGGATAAGTTAAAGGTAGAAGATGTAGCCATAGTGAAGGACTTTCCGGATGTGTTTCCTGATGAGTTAGTGGCCTTACCTCCGGAAAGAGAGATAGAATTCCGAATAGATCTGTTACCTGGAACCGCACCTATCTCGAAAACCCCTTACCGAATGGCGCCTGCAGAACTTAAGGAGCTTAAGTTGCAACTGCAAGACCTTTTGGAGCGGGGATTCATTCACGAGAGTGAGTCTCCTTGGGGAGCTCCGGTCTTATTTGTGAAGAAGAAGGACGGTACGTTGAGGATGTGTATTGACTATAGGGGACTGAACAACGTTACGATCAAGAATAAGTATCCACTGCCCCACATCGACGAGTTGTTTGACCAGCTGCAAGGAGCAGTGGTCTTCTCGAAGTTGGACCTCCGACAGGGGTACTACCAGTTGTTGATTAGGAAGGAGGACATTCCGAAGACTGCTTTCAACTCGAGATACGGGCATTATGAGTTTGCCGTTATGCCCTTTGGATTGACTAATGCTCCCGCCGCCTTCATGGACTTAATGCATAGGGTTTTTAAACCCTACCTGGACCGATTTGTCGTGGTGTTTATTGACGACATTTTAGTCTACTCCAAGTCACGCGAGGAGCATGAGAAGCATTTGAGAATGGTGTTGCAGACATTGAGGGAACATCAGCTGTATGCCAAGTTTAGTAAATGCGAGTTCTGGTTGGAGAGAGTAGCGTTTCTAGGGCACGTGATCTCCCACGAAGGTATTTCGGTGGATCCAGCGAAGGTTGAGGCCGTGACAAATTGGAAAAGGCCAGAAACTCCCACGGAGATTCGCAGCTTTCTAGGGCTAGCTGGGTACTACCGACGGTTTATTAAAGATTTTTCCAAACTGGCAGGACCTTTAACTGACTTGACAAAGAAGCATGGCCAGTTTATCTGGAACGGCCGATGCGAAACAAGTTTTCACGAATTAAAGAAAAGACTGACCATGGCTCCAGTACTGGTCTTGCCAAATGGAGTGGACGGGTTTGCGGTTTATGCGGACGCGTCGCGAGAAGGCCTGGGGTGTGTTTTGATGCAGAACCGGAATGTGATTGCTTTCGCCTCTAGAAAATTGAAGCTTCACGAGCAGAACTACCCGACTCATGATCTGGAACTAGCTGCAGTGGTGTTTGCTCTGAAAAAGTGGAGGCACTACCTGTATGGGGTGACCTTTGAAGTGTTTTCGGATCACAAGAGTCTTAGGTACCTCTTCTCCCAGAAGGAACTGAATATGAGACAACGGCGATGGATGGAATTCTTGGAAGATTACGACTGTACGATCAATTACCATCCGGGAAAGGCAAATGTGGTAGCAGATGCCTTGAGTCGTAAGGTGCAAGTAGCAGGGCTAATGATTAAGGAGTGGGGTTTGCTAGAATCAGTGTGCGAGTGGAAACCCTGTCTAGGGAGCCATAAGGTGATATTTGGCAATGTTAGGGTTACCTCCACTCTACTGGAACGTATTAAAGAGGCACAAAAAGAAGATTTGATGGTACAAAGATGGAAAGAGAAAGTGGATAAGGGAGAAACAACGGACTTCAATTTGAGTCCTGAGGGCATTGTAAAATATCGGAACCGAATAGTGGTACCAAAGGATGAGGCATTGAAAACAGAAATTCTGGAGGAAGCTCATAGATCTAAGTACACAATCCATCCGGGTAGCAGCAAGATGTATCAAGACCTGAAAGGAACCTATTGGTGGGACAATATGAAGAAGGAAATCGCGCAATATGTACAAAAATGTCTCATTTGCCAGCAAGTGAAAGCAGAGCATCAAAAACCATCGGGTCTGTTACAACCCTTGGAGATACCCGAGTGGAAGTGGGAAAACATCACCATGGACTTCGTTTCCGGTTTACCGAGGACGCAAAGAGGACACGATGCCGTTTGGGTGATCGTTGATCGATTAACCAAGTCGGCCCATTTCTTGCCGGTGAACATGAAGTACTCAATGGATAAATTGACCCGATTGTACATGGATGAGGTTGTAAGACTACACGGTGTACCTGTGAGCATTGTCTCTGATCGGGATCCACGGTTTGTGTCTCGGTTTTGGCAGAAGTTTCAAGAAACCCTGGGGACGAAACTCAACTTGAGCACAACCTATCACCCTCAGACGGATGGCCAGTCAGAACGGACGATTCAAACTCTCGAAGACATGCTACGAACGTGCATTCTGGACTTTGGAGGCAACTGGGGTCAACACATGACCTTGGTAGAGTTTGCGTACAATAATAGCTTCCATTCGTCGATTCAAATGGCTCCGTACGAAGCTCTCTACGGACGCAAATGCCGCTCACCGATTTACTGGGATGAAGTTGGCGAAAAGAAAGCACTGGACCCGACAACTATTCCGTGGATGGAAGAGGCTCACGAGAAGGTCAAGTTGATACGACAACGGCTTCAAACTGCCCAAAGTCGCCAAAAGAGCTACGCGGATAACCGAAGAAAAGACTTGGAGTTCGAAGTTGGAGACTACGTATTTCTCAAGATCACACCCTTACGAAGTCTTACATCGGGCAAAGGAAAGAAGCTTCAACCACGGTACGTCGGACCCTACAAGATCCTTCAGAGGGTTGGAGTGGTCGCGTATCGATTGGAGCTACCGTCCAGTCTTTCTCGAATCCATGATGTATTCCACGTCTCGATGCTAAAGAAGTACCATCCTGACCCATCTCATGTTTTACAACCGGAAGATATCGAAGTAGATGAATCACTGGCCTATGAAGAGAAACCAGTCCAAGTACTCGATCGAAAAGTCAAAGAGCTCCGAAACAAGCGGATTCCTCTAGTGAAGGTGCTATGGAGAAACCACGGAGTTGAGGAAGCTACCTGGGAAATGGAAGGGGAAATGCGAAAGAAATACCCAAACCTTTTCGAGAATTAAGGTGAGAAATTTCGAGGACGAAATTCTTTTAAGGGGGGGAGAGTGTGAGAACCCGTAAAACCCTAATTATTATCCTAGGGTTTATTTCCCCTGAATTGCATGTTTTCTGCATTTTCTGGCTTAGAAATATTTTCTTAGTGGATTTTATGAGCAATTATAGTTTTAAGATGATTTTTCTAGCATTGGAGAATTTTTAGAAAATTAAGAGTAAATAGTGGACGTGGGACCCACTAGTGCGAAAAGTTCGGAAAAATTCGGCCAATAAGGTTAAATTTCGGATACTGTTTAAAATTTATCGGGTGTTAAGAGATAAGTAGTGTGTGTGAAGTGATTGATGTGAGAGAGAATAAAAATGATAAGATTGCATTTAATGTAGTGCCACTTGTCACCATGTCATTAGTCTTACTTTAAGAGTTACTATTCACCTTTTGACATTTTTTTTGACTTTTGACCCAAATAAGTAAATATCTTCAAAAAAATTCACCAAAAATTCTCTCATTTTCTTCCTCCATGGCCGGCCCTCCCTAAGCAAGAAGAAAGACAAAACTCTTCAATATTCTAGCCAACTCCAAGCTCAAATCAACTAAACCACTTGCTTAACTTAGTTTTTACTCCATAAATTTCTTCCTTCTAGTGCTAGCAAGTTGTTTGGTGAACTTTGTTTGAAGAGCAAAGGTGTCCTACATCCCTCTCTCTCTTGATCTCTTGGTAAGTGTTGCTTGAACACCCTACTACCTTCAATAATGGTTACATGATGCTTAGAAGTGGCTTAAGTGGTTGAAAATGTGGTTTATCTCTTGGTTTGGCTTGTTTTGGTGAAGTTTTTATTTTATTGGGAATTTTTCTGGTTTAATATGAATTATATGTTGTGGCCTTGTATGATGAATTGTAATGGTTGATAATGACTCTATGAGGTGTATTGGATAGGAAAATGCAACTAATTTTGGATTTGGTGTGAAATTGAAAAGTTAGGGTTCTTAATTCCCCAATTCTGTCCGGTTTTTGATCACTGGGTTAGAGGCCGAATTTGACTTTGCTCAAAACATGAAAGTTGTAGGTATTGATGTGATGGAGATGCCTGTAAAATTTCAGGGCATTTGGATTAGTGTGGAGTGAGTTATGACGAAATTACTGTAGCTGTTCTGCTTTGGACAGAATGCGAAAACTGCGATAGTGATTGGCCATTTTGACTGGTTTTGGTTTGGATTTTGAAGTTGATGTCTTCTGATGAAATGTAGCTGAATGTCTTAGCTAACGTATGCCTTTGGAATTTCGGCATTTGGACTTGTATGGACTGAGATATACCGATTACAGTTTTCTGCGTTTTGCGAACCTGTTTTAGGAATTCTGGGTTAGTATTTGGCATTTTCGACCTAGTTAAGCTAGGAACTGGATTGAGTGGTCTTCTACATTATTGTAGCCCTGTTCCATAGCTTCGAAACGGTGGGTCTTACACCCCCAACCGATATTTGTAGTGAGAGTTGTACCATTACCGCATAATAAGTGTAAAACAGTTTTTCCTAATCGGGGCCAAGACTATTGCTAATTTTAATTTCTGGTTTGCTATCGTGTTCATTTATGCATATGAAACCCTATTGGGGTTGTGTTTAGCATTGTTCGGTGACTCGTTCTCGAGTCTCATTGTATGTGTTACATGTTCTAGGGCTTGAAGGTAGTGCTCAACGGCTTGGTGATCGTGGTACATGAAAAACCACTTACTTGCTTGGTGAGTATACCACTCACTAAATTGTTACTATGTGGCTTTGTTAAATGTTATGTGATGCCTTGATGGCTTACTTGCATATTGGAATTGATTAAGGTGAGGGTGTACTTGACCGCCCTCACCTCTTTTGATATTGTCATTGATTGGCTACCGTTTTATTGCATTACTGAACTTGATATATTGGTTGGTGAATTCCATTTCATGGAAACTGAATTGATGTCGTTTGGACGATGTCCAACGGCCTTACTGCATTTATGAGCTCAACCCCGTATGGTAGTTAATTGGATCGAGCCGGCGAGGGCTTGGTCGTGAAAATTATCATGCCACGGGGACTGTACTGGGGAACCTTGTGGTAATGAGACCCTTGGTTCCGGTAAACTCGAGTATTACCAAAAACTACTGAATTGGAGTGCGGGCCCGGTTGGGGTATGTTGGGTGGAAGGAATGGGAGTATAGTGAAGTCTACGGTTTGGTACTCTTAACATTGACGGAGTGTCAATGAGATTGGATCAAGATGGCAAGCGTGGAATTGGGCTCTTGAGAGCCGACCGTATCCTTTTACCGTTTTGCTTCATTGCTTATTTGCGCACTTTAAATGAAGGTTCATTCTTATATGACTTTGATTGCTTATTGGGTGGTATACCACTGGGCTTTGGCTCATTCCGTGTTATTTGTTTTCCTTACAGGAATATAATTGCTTTTGAAAATGGACTGGATAGTCAATTGCCATACTGAGCTTGTAAATGTCTTTTGTATAGCTCTTGAAGTGAAACCCTAATGTATCACGGGATTCATTTCCTTTTGATAGGCAAATCGAATGTGTACTTCCTTAGTGAATGGTTTTGGCTTGCCGTTGTGGCTTGTAAATGGCTAATGTTATGTTGTATATGTTTTCGATGCTTGGTTGGGTTTCGGACGGGTCGGTTACTATTCATGGCCGACTCTGGAGTTCGTTTCTTTTATTTTGGGATATTTTGCCCTTTTGCCTTGTTGCGCGCGTTATAAGTTTCAAACGTGATAGATCGCTTTATACTGCACCGTTAGTCCTGGCGAGAGCTGGGCAGGCAGTCCGCTAACCTCTTTGGTTCGCCTTAGGGGAAGGTGGGGCTGTCACAGAAGTAGAAAATGCTAAGTCCCAATCTAAAACTTTTCACGTTAGAAAGAGGGGTAACCAAAGTAACACCCCTGAATCGTCCGAAAAATCTATCCAACCCCTTAAGATGGGAAGAGGGGATGGAGGAGTGAGAACGTCCAAAAAATCCGGAGGAGCTCCATCAAGGGGAGCCCCGCCAAAAGGGAATCAGAGTGGACGAGGTCAGTAAAAAGGGAGTTTTCAAGCTAGTCAGACCGTGACTCCTCCTGTGATTTGTGGATATTGTAACAAACCTAGCCACACTGAAACCGAGTGCTAGAGAAAGCAAGAAAAATGTCTGATTTACGGTAGTGCCGAGCACCAGATTTTGAGTTGCCTTAATGCCTCTAAAGAAGGAGGAAATACCCAACAGCCTGCTAGGTCTGCTTCAAAGCAGTCCAGTGCCGGAGGGAGCCGACCGAAAGTGCTAGCTAGGGTTTACGCCTTAGACAATCAATAAATCCCTAACCCAATTGAAATGGTGGAAGGTACGATTCTCATTTTTTATCGCCTAGCTAGGGTTTTAATTGATCTCGGAGCAACCCATTCTTTTGTAGATCCTAACTTTATGAAGGGTATAGATGTAAAGTGTGAATTCTTATCTTTTGATTTGGAAGTTAAGACTCCTACGAGGAACCAATGCCTGATTGCTAATAAAGTTTATAGGAATTGTGAGATTTGGGTTGGTGAAAGAAGATTGTTGGCAGATTTAATAAACCTAGCAATTAAGAGATATGATGTGATACTTGGGATGGATTGGTTAGCTTGATACCATGCTCAATTGGATTGTAAGATGAAACTAGTAGAGTTACACATTCCTGGGGAAGCAACTTTAAAATTAGATGTGAGGGGTAGACTAGTATCGTCTGCTTTAATTTCGGGGATTCGAGTTAGGAAATTGTTGAGTAGTGGACCTAAAAGATATCTAGCCTTTCTAATCAATATACGAGGAGATAAGGTGAAGTTGGAAAATGTGTCGATAGTGAAGGAGTTTACTGACGTCTTTCCTGAGAAATTAGAGATGCTACCTCCAGAGAGAAAAATAGTGTTTAAGATTGATGTGGCTCCGGGGATGGCCACTATCTCTAAGACACCTTACAGGATGACTCCAACTGAATTAAAGGAATTGAAATTGCAATTACAAAATTTATTAGGAAGAGATTTTATTAAAGAAAGTGACTCACCATGGGGAGCTCCAGTGCTCTTTGTTAAGAAAAAAGATGAGAGTTTGAGGCTATGCATAGACTATCGAGGCTTGAATGATGTGACCATTAAGAACAAATACCCTCTGCCTTACATAGATGAACTATTTGATCAATTGCAAGGGGCAGTGGTATTTTTCAAATTAGATTTGAGGTAAGGATTTTACCAATTGAGGATCCTAGAAGCTGATGTCCCTAAGACCGCTTTCAATTTAAGATATGGGCACTTTGAATTTGCAGTGATGCCCTTTGGGTTAACTAATGCGCCAACAGCGTTTATAGACTTGATGCATCGGATTTTTAAGCCGTATTTGGATCAATTTGTGGTGGTATTCATTGATGACATATTAGTGTACTCTAGGTTCCGAGAAGATCATGAACGGTACCTGAGAATAGTTTTGCAAACCCTGAGAGAGCACAAACTTTTTACTAAGTTCAATAAATGTGAGTTTTGGTTGGAAGAAGTAGCCTTTTTAGGTGACATAATCTCTAAGGAAAGGATTACTGTGGATCCAACTAAGGTAGAAACTGTTTCTAAGTGAAAACGACCAGAAAATCCTACCGCACTTCAGAGTTTCTTAGGGTTAACCAGATATTAGCGTCGATTTATCAAGGATTTTTCTAAGATTGTAAAACCCTTAACTGAGTTGACTAAAAAGTATGGTAAGTTCATTTGGGATTCTAAATGCGAGAAAGGGTATCAAGAGTTGAAAAAGTGTTTGATCGAGGCATCTTTGTTAGCATTGCCGAGCGGAGGAGATGATTTTGTGGTTTATACAGATGTTTCAAAGGATGGTTTAGGGTGTGTATTAATGCAAAGTGGAAAAGTGATTGCGTATGCCTCTCGTAAGTTGAAATCTCATGAACAGAATTATCCGACCCATGACTTGGAGTTAGCAGCAGTAGTGTTTGCCTTGAAAAAGTGGAGACATTATTTATATGGAGTGACTTTCGAGGTTTTCACTGATCACAAGAATTTTAAGTATTTATTTTCCTATAAAGAGTTGAATTTGAGGCAACGTAGATCGGTAGAATTTTTGAAGGATTATGACCGTTCCCTTAACTATCACTCTGGAAAAGCTAATGTAGTGGCGGATGCCCTAAGTCGCAAGGTGCAAGTGGCCAGTTTAATGGTGAGAGAATGGCATATGCTAGAAAAAGTTAGTGTTTGGAATCCGCGTCTTGAGCCACAGAGGATAATTTTTGGAAATATTACTGTGAGGTCTACCTTGTTAGATCGAATAAAAAAAACTCAAAAAGGAGACTCTGAAGTGCAAAAATGGGTTGAGAAAGTCCAAAAAGGGGAAAAGTTTGACTTCAATTTGGGGACCGATGGAATGTTAAAATTTAGAAATCGCCTAATGGTACCAAAAGATGAAGGTCTAAAGAAGGAAATTTTGAACGAATCTCACCGTTCTAAGTATACGGTGTACTCTGGAGGTAATAAGATGAATCAAGACTTGAAAAACCTTTATTGGTGCGAGAATATGAAGAGAGAAATTGCTCAATTTGTTCGAGTTTGTCTCACTTACCAGCAGGTTAAGACCGAGCACCAAAAATCATATGGATTATTACAGCCATTAGAGATACCTGGGTGGAAGTGAAAAAATATCACAATGGATTTCGTATCAGGGCTACTAAGGACTCAGAGAGAGCACGACGCTATTTGGATAATAGTGGATCGATTGACCAAATCTGCTCACTTTTTGCCGATTAGTATGAACTACTCCTTGGAAAAGTTGGCTAAATTGTACTTGAACGAAATTATAAGATTGCATGGGATACCGGTGAGTATAGTCTCAAATCAGGACCCTAGGTTTGCGTCTCGACTTTGACAAAAGATACAAGAGAGTCTAGGGACTAAGTTGAATTTTAGTACCACCTACCACCCGCAGACCGATGGGCAATCGGAAAGGACAATCCAAACCCTAGAGGATATGTTGAGATCATGTATTGTGGATTTTAGAGAAAATTGGAGTCAGCACCTTATGGTGGTGAAATTTGCTTATAACAATAGTTTTCGTTCCTCGATACAAATGACTCCTGACGAAGCTCTTTATGGTCGAAAGTATCGATCTCCGATTCATTGGGACGAAATTGGAGAAAAGAAAATTTTGGACCCGACTACCGTACCTTGGGTTGAGAAAACTTATGAGAAGGTGAAACTAATACGTCAGAGGATTCGAACGGCTCAAAACCACCAAAAGAGCTGTGCGGATAATCGGAGAAAAGATTTGAAATTTGAGATTGGAGATAAAGTATTTCTTAAGATTACACTCTTGAAAGCAAGTCTAATGGCGAGAAAAGGGAAGAAATTACAATCGAGATTTGTGAGACCCTATAAGGTTATCCAGTGCGTAGGAAATGTGGCTTACAAGTTGGAATTCCCTTTAAATCTGTCCAGGATTCATGATGTCTTCCATGTCTCCATACTTAAGAAATATCATCCCGACCTGTCTCATGTATTACGACCGGAAGAAATAGAGATTGATGAGAATTTGTCATATGAAGAAAGGCCGGCAAGACTTTTGGATCGAAAAGTGAAGGAGTTAAGACGTAAGCAAATCCCTCTAGTGAAGATTTTATGGAGAAATCATGGAATGGAGGAAGCGACTTGAGAAGTAGAAGAAGAGATCCGAAAAAAGTATCCAAAGTTGTTTTTGAATCAAGGTATGAATTTCGAAAATGAAATTCTTTTAAGGGGGTAAGGATGTGAGGACCCGAATTCTTATTTTACTTACTTTTATTTTATTTTACTGACTTATTTAATTATTTATTTATCCGTTTACTCTAATTAATTT